>NC_140210.1:60186579-60409079 GCF_951802725.1 Rutilus rutilus
AAGAGAGACGAGCCGCGTCTGACTACTGATGCAGATAAAGCAATATATTTTAAAAATCATCGGTCAGATCTCATTCAGAGGGTTACAAATGCCAAGATACTTGCAGATAAACTGCGTCAGCAAGAACTAATTCATGAGGAACAACATTCAGAAATCACACATGAAAGTTTAACCAGTCAGGAGAGCATGAGAAAGATCTGTGCCATCATACACAAACACGGTGACGCTGCGAAAGCTGACTTCATCACGATTCTTCAGGAAGAGAAGCTCTACCACTTTTGATCATTGGTCTGATTCTCCACCGTGAGCTCAAGCTGTGTGTGTGTGTGTGTGTGTGTGTGTGTGTGTGTGTGTGTGTGTGTGTGTGTGTGTAAAACTGCTGAACATAAACTGAAGACTTTTCTAGTGATGATTTAGGAAAAATATTGCTTTAACCAAATATACATAGCAGCTTTGACTATCTTACAAAATATTAATTCATACTAACATTACAAAGAAATCTGATAAATGTGTTTTTTATTTTATTTTATTTTTATTTTTTTCATCATTGAAAGCATTATGTCTGTATGCTGATGCTACAATAAAAATTCACGACTGTTTTAATCTCAAGAAATGGCATGTATATTCATTCACCCATAGTGACAGTGACTACAGTTGATATCAAAGATGGCAAAATATATTTTTATTTTATATTCCACAGAAGAAAGAAAGTCATACAGGTTTGAAACATCATGAGGGTGTAAATGATGACAGAATGTTAATTTTGGGTGAACTGTCCCTTTAACACGTGTTGCGTTACTCGAGAATGTGATGATGACGTGCCCACTAGATGTTAAGTTAACACTGACACGTGTCTCCATCCTCTTTTTTTAACTAACTTGAGTAGTATACAATATAGTTTACAAAATGTACATATTAATACATAAAAAAAAAACATCAGAGTGTACACATTTATCAATCAAAAAACTGTATATTCATATAGTCTTTCTTATTCACAATGTTCTCCGGACTGGTGCAATAATCCTTGGTCCCCTGGAGAAAATAAGTAACATTTGGCTTGGATCCTGACCATTTCTTCTTGTGTACATGTTCCCAAAATAATAAAAAGTCGTAATAAATGATAATGGGAGTGAATGGCTGTTTGTCCATCAAAGCGCATCCATTCATGATAAAAGAGCTTGACGCGGCTCCGGGGGTTAATAAAGGCCTTCTGAAGTAAATCGATGTGTTTGTGTAAGAAAAATATCTATATTTAAAACATTATAGACTACAATAACTAGCTTCCGGCAGACGACTTACGCCACGAGTAACACTTGAACTTGACGCACAACGTAATGAACGCTGTTGCCCAGCCCTGTTTGTTTGAACTAGTTTCAGCTTGAGCTAGTTATTTAAGTTGATAAAGTTTTAAAAATTGATATTTTTCTAATATTAACGCATCGCTTCACTTCAGAAGGCCTTTATTAACCCCCAGAGGTGCATCGAGCACTTTTATCATGGATGAATGTCCTTTGATGGACTTCCAAAGACATACATCCATTTACTCCCATTATAAAGCTTGGAAGAGCCAGGACAGTTTTTAATATAACTCTGTTTGTATTCGTCTGAAAGAAGAATGTCACATATACCTAGGATGGCTTCAGTAAATCATGGGCAAATTTTCGTTTTTGGACGAACTATCCCCAAAATGCCCGTTTTGTTCAAAATTTGGCTTTTTTGGGGGCAAATTTGGGCTTCGTACTAGAGGTACTGGTTTAACAATATTAATTATTCTAAACCGCTTTTACTGTACCAGGCTTTAAAATGACACTTTAAATTTGCATAGCTATATAAGTGAATTGGCTAATGTTTTATTTTATTTTTATTTTTATGTTTTTTTTAAGGGTTCTGAATCCAAAATTTGGATTTCATTAGACCATCATTACCTCTGCTATAAATTCCTTAACTTTAACGCACCCTCTATAGTTAATTTCCTTTGTTTTCTCAGAGAGTAGCCCTCTCTTACAGTTCTTCTAGTTTCTTCAGCACAAACATATGCACACACATTTTTTTAAGCTCTCGCCTACATGTAATTTAGTCCCACACTGTAACAAGTATCCTCAGATGTGTCAGTTGTTTACAGTTTTGTGCTGTATTTCATTTCTTTCAGTTTTGGTCACTCTAATCTCACTAGTCAGCATTGTCCAACTATGTCATCAGCTTACAGTCTGCAAACTGCTTCCTCAGAGATCTGCACCTGAGCTGCAATGACCTGCATGATTCCGTGGTGAAGTTGCTCTCTGATGGACTGAAGAGTCAGCTGGATTCAAACTGCCCTTCAAACTGTCAGCTGGATAAACTTAGGTATTTTACAGTTGTATAATCAAACAATATTTGACAACTAAGTACATTTTAGCAGGATTACTGGCAGTGATCGTATAGTTGCAGTGATTATATAAACAAGAAACATCTTGGGTCTTTGGATGAGTTTTGGTTTTGACTATATAGGGAACACTCTTGGAATGACCAGAATCTGAGCAAGTGTAAACACACACCAATCTATTGGCAGACAGCAGTTCTTGATGTAACACACAGAGCACCCATGCACATACTAGGGCACTTAAGTTGCACATCATCAACTCTTTTGTTTGAAGGAGATGGGCAAGCATGCCCTGAAGAGGGGTAACGAGATGCAAGATGTTTACTTTCGAAGTGGAACTTTGATGCTGTGTCTTGGTGTTGACAGTATGGGGAACACAATACCCACTACGCCATGCTAAGGAAATACCTGCCCACTAGGTTGTGAAATGCGCCAAAGTGAGCATTCTGCCCCTCCGCTCCCCGATCTCCCCTCTGCCTCTTCAAAACGCCGCTTTTAAATCCCCCGTTGGAGACACCAATGGCTGCTTGATTAGCCGCTGCAGCTGCCGCTTGTCAATACGGGCGGCCATGACAGGCTGCCGGAACCGGCCTGATGTCGCACCGGAAATGTTTCCCCAGGGGAACTCGTTCCGCTTTTCAAAGTTCCCATTCGTCACCCGGTGACACTATCATATAAAATATACACAAATATCACTACATATTGGTAAGTCTCTTCTCTATGCAACACTCTATGCAACGCTCTCTTCTCTATGCAACAACAATTCATTTGAATATCATGCTATCACACTTACAACTCCCAGTAAGATCCATATTGTAGTAATTTATCGCTCCCCAGGTCAGCTGGGTAACTTCATAGAGGAGCTGGATGTGCTGCTGTCCTCTTTCCCTGAGGACGGCACCCCACTTCTAGTCTTCTGTGGCTTCAACATTCATCTCGAAAAACCCCTTGCAACAGACTTCACCTCTCTCCTAGCCTCCTTCGATCTCAAACGACACATCACCACAGGTACTCACAAATCAGGCAACCAACTGGACCTGGTTTACACACGCAACTGCATCACAGACAACATTTTGGTGAGGCCTCTCCATGTTTCAGATCATTTCCTCATCACCTTCAGTCTACAACTCGCTACCCCTGCGCCACCAACCCCACCACCAGTCACCCTCAGACGAAACCTGCGCTCACTCTCCCCCTCCCATCTTTCCTCTGCCGTGTCATCTTCTCTTCCCCCACCCTCACAATTCTCATCTCTGGATGTGAATACTGCAACGGATACCCTATGCTCCACACTAACCTCTACTCTAGACAAAATATGCCCTCTCTCCTCCAGGCCAGCACGCGCTACTCCTTCTAACCCCTGGCTATCTGAGGTTCTTCGTGAACACCGGACCGAACTCAGGGCAGCAGAGAGGAAATGGCGCAAATCAAAAGACTCATCTGACCTGAGTATGTATAAATCTCTCCTCTCGTCCTTTTCTGCTGATGTTCATGCTGCAAAATCTTCATATTTCCACAACAAGATCAACAGCTCCTCCAACACACGACTACTCTTCAAGACATTTAACTCACTCCTCTGTCCACCTCCACCACCACCCTCCTCCTCCTTAACTGCCGATGATTTTGCGAACTTCTTCACCAACAAAACAACTATCAGCAGTCAATTCTCAGCTCCACACACACAGGAACCCAGACCGACCCCTTCCACAGCCAATACCCCTCTGTCCTCCTTTTCGCCGCTAACAGAGGAAGAAGTATCTACACTTCTCCTCTCCAGTCACCCTACCACCTGCCCTCTAGACCCCATCCCCTCGCACCTTCTACAAGCCATCTCTCCCACACTTCTACCAGCACTCACACACATCATCAACTCATCCCTCCATACTGGCACCTTCCCTACAGCATTCAAGCAGGCTCGGGTCACTCCACTGCTTAAAAAACCAACACTAAACACATCTTTTGTAGAGAATTACAGACCCATCTCTCTCCTACCATTCATTGCAAAAACACTTGAAAGAGCTGTTTTCAACCAAGTAACATCCTTCTTGTCTCTAAACAACCAGCTGGATGTCAACCAATCTGGCTTCAAGAAAGGGCATTCAACTGAGACTGCATTACTGTCGGTCACAGAAGCCCTACGGATTGCAAAAGCTGCTTCCAAATCTTCACTCCTCATTCCACTGGATCTGTCTGCTGCCTTCGACACTGTGAATCATCAGATCCTTATGTCCAGCCTCTCATCACTGGGCATCACAGGAACTTCACTCGACTGGTTTGAATCCTATCTCACAGGTAGGTCCTTCAAAGTCGCATGGAGAGGCGAGGTATCCAGAGCACATCAACTGACCACAGGGGTTCCCCAGGGTTCAGTTCTTGGTCCCCTCCTCTTCTCCATCTACACTACATCACTGGGACACATCATACAGGCACACGGTTTTTCCTACCACTGCTATGCTGATGACACACAACTCTTCCTCTCATTTCGACCAGATGATCCCACAGTAGCTGCACGGGTCTCGAGCTGTCTGGCAGACATCTCCACATGGATGAAGGAACATCACCTGCAGCTCAACCTGGCAAAGACTGAGCTGCTCGTCCTCCCTGCCAATCCGTCTCTACAGCACGACTTCACCATCCAGCTTGATTCATCATCAATCACCCCATCAAGGTCGGTCAGAAATCTGGGAGTAACGTTTGATGACCAGCTGACCTTCACAGATCACATTTCAAAGACAGCTCGATCATGCAGGTTTGCGCTGCACAACATCAGGAAGATCAGGCCTTTCCTAACTGAGCACGCAACACAACTCCTCGTCCAGGCCCTGGTCATTTCTAGGCTTGACTACTGCAATGCTCTTCTGGCCGGACTTACACCATGTGCAACCAAACCTCTTCAGATGATCCAGAATGCTGCAGCTCGTCTTGTCTTCAAGAGGGCCCACGTCACTCCTCTGTTAATGTCTCTGCACTGGCTACCTCTCGCTGCTCGCATCAAGTTCAAGGCATTGACGCTTGCTTACAGATCTATCACACGCTCAGCTCCCTCCTACTTTCACTCACTCCTACGAGCCTACATCCCTACCAGACGCCTACGATCAATTAACGAGCGACGTCTCGTGGTTCCATCACAGAAAGCCACAAAATCACTTTCCAGATCATTCTCATTCACAGTTCCATGCTGGTGGAACACTCTCCCCAACCTCATCCGGAATGCAGAATCCCTGACAACATTAAAAAAACAGCTGAAAACCCATCTCTTCCATGAGCACCTAAACTCATAAAAAAACAAAAAAAAAACCTTTCCCTTCAAAACCCCACTTATCATGCTTATGCTACTCTGAATAATGCCTGACCTTCGTATTTTGAACACTTCTTGCGTTGTTGTTGTTTTTTGCCTCTTCATGATGACTCGCTTAATTTAGTCCTGATTTGTAAGTCGCTTTGGATAAAAGCGTCTGCTAAATGACTAAATGTAAATGTAAGTCTGATAGTCTGAACATAGTCTGAACTATTTGCACAGGCTGCTTACTACTCTGCCTACATAAGCTCCATCTTTCTTACAAATCAACCTTTTGTTTTGCAGAAATAAATGCAATAAAACTTTCATATACCAAATTTTCCATTTATCATTTATAATTTCATATAAAAATATAGCCTACAAAAAAAATATATATATTTTTTTTGTAATGCTGAAAATTTTATCAGATCATGGGGTCTACCTTGCAAAGAATTTTGTGTATTGTATTGTGTATCTTTTAGCAAAACATTTGTCTTTCTGTGGCTTGAGTGAAGTTATGCTTCATTTATAGAGATAATAATATAGGCCTTGATTGAGCTTTCTCCGTTTGTTTTGTTTTATTTAAACACCTAAACTTATCGACACAACTTGTTGAAATGAACTTGTTTTGTGATTAGATTCTTCAGTCTTGAACTGAACGCGATGCGTCTTGTGTGTGATACCTGTGAGTTGCCCTAGCTGTGTGACTCTCTTGTCCGGTGTGCGACCGCCTTCTGACAGGGTCTGACTGAACACCATCGCACATCGGACAAGAAGGGCAGCGCCACGTCTTCAAACTCATTGTCTTCTATGAGTGTACACACACCGGCGGAGCTGTCCCTTTTTGACTGATCTGGTACTGCTCTCCTTTTCCGGTTGAGTGAACGCTGTGCGTGTGTGTCTGCCGCTGCTCACCGGGAGTCTCTCCTTCCCTGCTGTCGCTGGATTTCTTCTCTATGTCATTTACCACCGAAGTCTAGTGGACTACTGCATCTCTTCTCGCCGAATCTGTCTGCTCTGTCGCTGAAGCATTGTTGCTTGATGCTGTTGTATCAATCCGTGGATTAATGCTACAAACTTTGCTACAAACTCTGCTACATTGCTCCTCCAGTTCTGTTTGCCACTGCCCGGTACGCCTGCTTTTCCCCTGCATGAGCTTTCTTCCTCTCTCCCCTCACAGTGACTGCCGCTGAGGTAAGTGTGTTTCTACCCGCTTGCCTCGTTGTTGTCCCCAGTCTGTTCTGTGGTTGGTGTACTAAACTGCGCTGATTACATTGCGGATTGGGTTGTGTTGTGAGCCTGGTTGGCTAACATGTAGCATTAGCGTGGTGTTTCTCGGTGTTGCTTGTGGCAACTTTACTGTGTCGATATCATGTTTCTCGCTGGCAGCTGGATTAATGTCCTCTCAGCTTGCTTTATGCTGTGCATATGTGTTTTTTGTAATTTGGCAATGGAGCCTGTTTACACCCCTGCTACTCTCAAACTTTTTCGCTGCCACGCCCCCCCTGGACCCGACGCTGTACAAACACTGCTGCTCGCTTGGAATTATTCGTCGTCCGCGTTACGCTCATCGTTTCAAAAGGGAACCGACTCTCATCTATGAACATGATGCTCAAATTCCAACTGTTTACACGCCCGACCGTTGTCGACGATACCAGCCAAAGAACAGGGGGATTAACTTTGACAACCTTCGTCACCCCCCTAGGCTGCCTCCTCCTGCCTCGTCATCATGTCAGAACTTTAACATTGACCACTTAAATGTGCGCTCAATCTCAAACAAAACGGCCCTAATAAACGATATCATTGTGGACAAAAAATGTGATTTGTTTTGTCTCTCAGAGACCTGGCAAAAACCCGGTGACTACATTAATTTAAACATGCTGACTCCCCCTGGCTACTGCTACTTATCCAAACCCAGATCTGTAGGGAGAGGGGGTGGGTTGGCTGTAGTGTACCGCTCAGATCTGACTGTTAAAGAACTTAGGCCATTTGAAGTGACATCCTTTGAATATATTGCTGTGAAGGTTGTTTCAACCATACCCCTTCTGCTATTGCTAATCTATCGCCCCCCTAAACCATCTGTAAATTTTCTGTCTGAATTGAATGAACTTCTCACTGTTATTTCATCTCTTTGCTCTGCTATGATTATGTTAGGGGATTTTAACATTCATGTGGATACAAATTGTTCATACACCTCAGAGTTTAACTCTGTATTGAACTGTTTTAGTTTAACACAGCATGTTGACTTTCCTACTCACACTCACGGCCACACTTTGGATCTGCTCTGCTCTTCTGGTCTAAATGACATCTCTGTCTCTGGTTCCATCTCAGGTGTCTCTGACCATAAGCTTATTGAATGCCGTTTTCATATGATCACTCCTCCTCCATCCTCAGAAAAAACAACTATCACATGTCGTAACATCAGGCCAATAAACCACAGCATGTTTGCTGCCTCTATAGAGGCCTCACCACTATTGGACCTTGACGAGCTCTCGTCCGCGGATGACTTAGTTGCTACGTACAATGGCACCCTGACCAGCCTGCTTGATAGCTTAGCCCCTGTCAGGACTAGGCTTATACCAGCTAAGCGTACTTGCCCCTGGTTCACCCCTGAGCTCAGGAAACTTAAGGCCTCTGGCCGCCGTCTTGAACGGCTATATAAGAAAACTGGCCTTACAATTCACTCCATGCTTTACACCGAACATACTCTGACATATAGGGATGCCCTCAATGCTGCCCGTTCAAACTATTACTCATTACTCATAACGTCCTCCATGACCAGGCCTAAAACCCTTTTCAGGACTGTGGACAAACTCCTCAAACCACCTGTCACTGCCTGTCCTAAGACCCCTGAGCAGTGTCAGGCTTTCTTACACTTCTTTGATGACAAAATTAGCCAAATTTACCACCGCTTCAACCACAATGCTATCTCTATCTCTTCATCTCCCCCCTCTCTGGGTCCTAAGCTCTCCCATTTCACCGCTATTGACTCCCTCACTATCACAGACATTATTAATAAATCAAACTCTTCATCGTGTCAGCTTGACCCTGCCCCCACCCCTCTACTTAAAGCCTGCAACACATCCTTATCTGAACCCATTGCACTGATTGTAAATACCTGCCTGAACTCTGGTGTTGTGCCTGCTGCCCTCAAGACTGCTGCAGTCACACCCATTCTCAAAAAACCGGACTGCGACCCAACATCACTATCAAACTACCGCCCTATCTCCAACCTCCCCTTTCTGGCCAAGGTAATGGAAAGAGTGGTGGCTTCTCAACTTCACACTTTTCTTAATCACCATGACCTGTACGAGTCTTTTCAATCTGGCTTCCGTTCATGTCACAGTACAGAGACTGCTCTTCTACGCATAGTTAATGACCTCCTCCTGTCTGCTGACTCTGGTTCACTTAACATCCTCATCCTCCTTGACCTTAGTGCTGCTTTCGATACCATCAACCACAATGTTCTAATTGCCCGTCTGTCTGCTATTGGTGTTTCTGGCACAGCACTCACTTGGTTTCAGTCTTACCTCTCCAACAGAAAGCAATTTGTAACATTGGGTTCACATCAGTCTTCCAAGTCCCCTGTCACTCGTGGTGTTCCCCAGGGTTCTGTACTTGGGCCCCTACTTTTTCTCATATACATCCTCCCTATTGGGCAGATCATACGCAGCCACGGTCTTAACTTCCACTGTTATGCAGATGACATCCAACTCTATCTTACCACTCCCTCTCCCTCTGACCCACCACCATGCTCCCTCACTGACTGCCTTTCTGACTTAAAATTATGGATGCAAAACAATTTTCTCAAACTCAACACAGATAAAACCGAAATTCTCCTGATCGGCCCTAAAAGCATCCTCTCCAAATCTCACAGCTTCACTCTCAACATTGATGGTTCACCTGTTCACTCTACCCCTGTTGTTAAAAACCTTGGCATTCTGCTTGACTCCTCCCTTAGCTTTGATCCTCATATCAAATCACTCACTAAGACTGCCTTCTTTCACCTCCGCAACATTGCTCGCCTCCAACCCTTCCTCTCTGTTAGTGATGCTCAGATTTTGGTTAACTCCTTTATTATGTCCCGTCTAGACTACTGCAACTCACTTTTCCTTGGTCTCCCTGCTAAATCACTTCAAAGGCTACAATATATTCAAAACTCAGCAGCCAGGCTCCTCACCCATACCAGACGATCAGCACATATCACCCCTATTCTCCACCAACTCCACTGGCTACCGGTTCCGTCCCGGATCAAATACAAAGTATTACTACTCACCTTCAAAGCACTCCACAACCTTGCTCCCCCCTACATCCGTGACCTCCTGATCCCTTACACTCCTTCCCGCTCACTCAGATCCTCTGACCAAAATCTCTTGGCTATCCCCCGCTCCAGACTCTCCACCCTGGGTGGCAGGTCCTTCAGTGCCTTGGCCCCCAAACTCTGGAACCGCCTCCCACAACCTCTTCGAGACTGTACTTCTCTTTCCCTCTTTAAAGCACATCTCAAGACCTTTTTGTTTAACGATCACTTCTCCACACCTAACTCATAACTTCATATAGATAACTTGTCTTGTTGTATTTTTTGGTTGTTGTTGTTGTTGTGTTTCCTTGCCTTCCTACTATGTAAAGCGACCTTGGGTTTGAGAAAGGCGCTATATATATAAAATAAACTTATTATTAAATAAAGTAGCCTATGTTTGTATAGAGAGCTATAATAATATAGATCACACTTTCTCTTTCTGTTAGCTTCTGTTTTTTTAAACACCGAACTTCAAACTCATCTACGCCACTTTGCTCATTCTCATTTGGTGATTAAATTTAACTGTTTTGGACTTCTGTTGTGAACTGAAAGTGACGCGTCCAGTGTGCGATACCTGTGAGTTGCTAGACCCCATTTAGACGTTTGCTGAGGCCCCTGGTTATACTGATAACCTGTACCTGCAGTGTATATTTTAGGTATCAATCACATGATTTTTTTAGGTGGTCCATTTAAGCCCTTGAGCAAAACACTGAAGAAAGTCCTTTTAGAGTTACAGTAATTTTACAGTAGTTTTTTATTATGCTCCTCATGCTCTGTCAGTTCCTCAATTGAATTAATTGTGTTAGATACAATTGGTAGCGGTCAGCAATATACCTCATATTCCTCATTGTTCAATTTGAATGTTGTTCTTTTGAACTGTCAGTCAATCTCAGAATCAAAGCCCCTTATCTCAATGAAATTATCATTGACAATAAGCTTGATATTTTTCTTCTCACTGAAACTTGTCAAGTTTCTGCTGATTTTCTACAGTCAGATCTACTTACACCAGAAGTATATAAGGATCTGTCTAGACCTCGACTGCACAGTAAAGGGGGTGGTCTCGCTGTCATCTATCGAGATAACCTCTGACTCACTCAACATGATTTTCATGACACCAATGCAATTGAGTATATGGTATTGAAGGCTGACTCTCTTTTAATCATCTTGCTTTATCGTCCTCCTAAGGCCTTGTCCAACTTGTTTTTTTTTTCTGAACTATGTGAGCACTCTGTTCATTGTCATTTCCCGTTCTCCGTGTTGAATGCTGTTTGCTCTAACACTAATCAA
This sequence comes from Rutilus rutilus, assembly GCF_951802725.1. Lineage (NCBI taxonomy): Eukaryota > Metazoa > Chordata > Actinopteri > Cypriniformes > Leuciscidae > Rutilus > Rutilus rutilus. The sequence continues at coordinate 60,197,803 of NC_140210.1, forward strand.
TTACTGTCTGTTTTTTAAATGCTTTAATTTTACTTGAATTTTCCTACTCATACGCATGGTCATATCCTTGATTTGATTTGTAAATGAGGGATTGATATCTCTTCTTCTGACACAGCTATTTCGGATCATAAATTCATTGGTTTTAGCCTAAGCTTGTCTATGCATGAAAAATCTTCAATGACTGTAATAAACTATTGCACTCTCAAAGTTGATTTTATATCTCCATTGTTCATTCAAATCTTTGATATCTCTTTTCTCTCCCTGATATTATCTAACTATCACTCCTCCTGTTAAGACCAGAAGCGTCCCTTCCACCCACTCTTCTCCTTGGCACACCTCTGAGCTTCTTATCCTAAAGGCTACTGGTAGACGGCTGGAGCGCCTTAACAGAAAAACTGGCCTCACTATTTAGCTTTTATTGAACATCTCAAAAAATACACATCTGCTTTGAACTTGGCTCGTTCCAGTTGGGTCTCTGCCACAATAAACAAATCAAGCATCAGACCAAAGGCATTATTTAACACAATAAATATGCTTACCAAACCTCCATCACATGATGCTCTAGCTTCTGATGAGCTTTGCTGTTCCTTCATGAATTACTTGCTAGAAAGACAGCTGCCGTACACCGTTGTTTCTCTAATGATGCTACGAAGCGTAGCTATTTGCATCCAACAGATGCAGTCAGCAATTCAGTACACAAGCACAAAACCACAATGAGCCTTGGTATAGGGATGCATTCAGGTTAATTGGGACTTTTTTTTATCTCAATAGCAAAAAGTGGCCCAATCACCTTGAATTCACCCCTAACTCAGATGGGCTGCACAAAACGGGACCTCTATGGGGTCGGATTCATGTTGCCCATTTGAGATCAGATTCTACATGAGATCTATATGGCCCTGATGAGGCCAAATGTGGAGCCCTTGGACAGACCCATGTGGGGCCCATAATTCAGCCCATTTCTTTTTCTGGTCAACAAACAACTAAAAACACTTTGGAAATAAATGTAAAAAAGTAAATATAATTCAGAATGTATTTTTGTATTATTATTAATCAGCAGATCAAAAATAAACATTATTAGATGCCACTTTAATAATTATGCATTTTATTGTCATTTATTTGTTATTTATGATTTATTTCATGCATCAGGCACAACATAGGCTACACGCTATTCATAAAAATGTTATTCAGCAACTAAATTCAGCTTTATTTGTATACTATGTGCATATAATTTACATAAAACAGGGCCTAATTATTGTGGCTGTTCCTTATTCAGATTCACAATCTAAAAACAAGTAAAATTAATAAATTGTGTCATGTTTGCATTGATGGAAATTTCTGTAATTTGCGAGAAAATGCTTCCCCGCCATTGACAGTGGTAGGCGCTATGACACATCTTCTGAAAGAGTATAGAATCTCCGGATCAACACACATGTGAAGAAGCAGCAGAAACAAGCGATCTCATATGTAATCATGTGCATATGTAAAATAACACGATCATCAACATTAAACGGCATATAAATCAAAACTGCCTAATGTTACTGAATGAAATGTCTACCCAGGACGAGCTACAGGACTGAGAAGCTTTGAGGTGTTGATGGACTCCATCGACTCCATCTGTGTTTTGCTTTTTTTATGAAACCTACAAACATTCAATGTTGATGAAAAAAAAGAATGCATGAAGCTAGAATAAAACAGCTTTTTTTTTCCTTTTTTTTTAAAGCAGAGTGTCTGTTTGATATATAGCATATTCAGATATTCATACTAACACATATTCTGGGGTCCATGACATTTTTGTGAAAATGATCAAAAACACGGGTGACATTTTTAAAAAGATGCTGACGGGGAAAGAGTTCAGAGTTAAAGTCGCATGATTGGACTGTATACTTGATCAACAAACCGGTGTGTACTTTGCATCCAATCATTTTCCAATCAGAGTAAGGGCCACAGCATACTACACAATTTTAAATGTTATTATTTTTAGGTAGCTTTTCATTAAATCATAAACAAACTTTCTATATTCTCTTGCTTCTCTAATAGCATTGACTAGTATTGTGGCAAGTTTTCCGTCTGTGGTGAACGGATCTTTCTCACTCAGCTCCTCAAATTCCTTGCATTATTACAGTTGAATAACTTTATGATGAACCCTCTGTTTATTCTGGTAATTCCTTTAATCTTTATTCTTACATTTGTGCGTCCCTCTTTAGTACATTTTTGATCATTTGTGAGCACCCCACTACAGTTTGCACCCTCTGCCAAATTCATCCCATCCAGCCTAAATCTGGCCGGAGTAAAGATGATGATGTCGGATAAGCTTTAAAATTGGCACGTGTCTTGACCAGTCCTGACTAGAACTGCTGACTCTCTTCAACGGTGTTGAGTTTGTCAGGCACCAGAACACAGAAGTTGGGCTTTGGGAAGGATACAAGGAGAGGACGGACCTCAACCAGTCGACATCACGGTGGGCGGGTTTATCAAAATAACACAGAGTTCTCTACGAAATTGGACAATAAACTTTAGATTTGCCAGATAGCTGCTGTGTTTGTGAGGAGAAAACTCTGAGCTTCTTGTGAACACAGTATCAGACTTTGATGGTGATGGTCTGTTGGATTTGTTGGTGGCACTATATACATGCAAGCGATGATAAAGTGCCATATTGTTCCAAACCTGTGTGTGTTTCTGTCTTTTGTTGAACACAAAATAAGATATTTTAAAGAATGTTGGTAACTAGACAGTTGACGATAGCCATTGACTTGTTTTCCTACTATGGGAGTCAATGGACATAAAACAACAGCTCTCCTCGACAGAAGATGTAGTGCGCCCTGAATTCACGTCTTTCTTAAAAGCCCAGCACATTATGTCCTCTGCCTACCCATGCTGAACTCCACAGTGTGAAGAAAATGGTGTGCAGAATTTGAAATAAAATTCATTGAATGATTAAAAAGAGAACAAAATTATATTGATTTTTAATTTGATCAATATGATAGAAGAAAATGTGTGAAAATGATAACCAAGACAACAATCATCTATCAAATGCTTTTATCCATACACAGTTTTTACATTTATTACAGTTTCAGTTCTTGTGGAGTGACCTGCAGTGTTGATGATTTATGGATAATCTCTTTACAAGGTTTACGACAGTTTACAGCCCTCTACATTACATTCGCAAAAGTTCATTTCCTTAACAATGTTGATGTAAATCAGATGCGAGCACAGCAACCTTTATCAAGCGTTCTCTCTGAAACATCCGCAGTAAATGACTGATCCTGATAAATGTGTGTCATCTGAATTAAATATGATTTATTCGTCAATTCCACACAGAAACTGTTCACAACAATTTGTGAAAAGTGAAAGTGCATTACAGGCGAAAGTGCAGAAACTCTTTTAAATACTAGACACAGAGAGGAGAGACGGTCAGTACAGGGAGGATGATGTCATCAGTGTCGTCATGGTAACAGCCAATAGGAGCAGCTGCAGAAAGGCCGGTGCCCAAACTCTGGATGCGGCAGCTGCAGAGACACACACAGATATTAAGATCAAATTACCATTTACAAACACACATTCAGCACATTTCTTCAGTCGCCCGAACTGAGCATTTCAGAAAGACTAATGGACACTTGACATCTTTAGATCTACACCAGACACAAACAATGATAGTTCAAGGCTGATTTCCACATCTATAGCACAACCACACCTTTGATGATTGAACTGCACTCAGTCTTAAATGTATTCATTTTATATAGTGAAACTCCCCGCTCAGTTCCTGATAACTCTCATTAATAACAGGCCATCAGAAGAGCAGTGCAGCTTGTCGTCATCACTGCTTATCTATGTTTGTAATCTATGTTTTAACCTATGTTTGTAATCTATGTTTGTAATCTATGTTTGTAGTCTGTGTTTGTAATCTATATTTGTAGTCTGTGTTTGTAATCTATGTTTGTAATCTATGTAATCTATGTTTGTGGTCTATGGGCCCTATTTTAACGATCTGAAACGCAAGTATCAAGCGCGAAACGCAAGTAACTTTGTGGGCGGGTCTCGGGCGCTGTTGGTATTATACCGGCGGGATAAATGACTCTTGCGTCCGACGCAAATCTAAAATGTGTTGGTCTGAAGTAGCTTCATTACTCATAGGTGTGGTTTGGGCGTAACGTGAAATAAACCAATCAGAGCATCATCTCACATTCCCTTTAAGAGCAGGCGCGCTTGTTCCATGGCGGATTATGAGTAGTTTATGAATAGAGTAGAGAAGCAAAGTGTATGTGCGTTGTGCACACACTACATTATGGCCAAGCATGCGCCCTTAAAATAGCATCTGAATAACGCGCCACTGACTTTAGACGAGGTTTTTCCTGGTCAGTGGCGGAATTGTTTTCTGAAACTGCAAAATAGCACCAGGGAACGTTTGCTCCGGAACACGCCTCCTAGAGATGCGCGGTTGGCGGTTACAGCCGCGGACTCCGCGGATGAACCGCGGATTGGGCGGATGACGTGACGAAAAATAATATTTTAATTAAATTCGGGCGGGTGGCGGGCGGTTGAACCAATCAAATGAAAAATATATGTATACACAAATCAACGGATGGCGGGCGGGTGCGGTTTTGAAAATTGGTCAAAAACGTTGGTGCGGCTGGATGGCGGACGGATGATGATTTTTGTGATGCGGTTGCGGATGAAATAATAGCCCATCCGCGCATCTCTAACGCCTCCTCTTTTCGCTGAACCGCCCCCGGGAGCGCAAGTTCATTCCCTAATTTACCGACGTGTGTCTGTGGAGGGAACAGTGCAAAACAGGAATAATACATTGTACAAAATACGGTGTACAAAGTCAATTGTGCTGGGTGCAAGATAGGGCCCTATGTTTGTTATCTATATAATCTATGTTTAGGTAAATTAGGGAATGAACTTGCGCTCCCGGGGGCGGTTCAGCGAAAAGAGGAGGCGTTAGAGATGCGCGGATGGGCTATTATTTCATCCGCAACCGCATCACAAAAATCATCATCCAGCCGCACCAACGTTTTTGACCAATTTTCAAAACCGCACCCGCCCGCCATCCGTTGATTTGTGTATACATATATTTTTCATTTGATTGGTTCAACCGCCCGCCACCCGCCCGAATTTAATTAAAATATTATTTTTCGTCACGTCATCCGCCCAATCCGCGGTTTATCCGCGGAGTCCGCGGCTGTAACCGCCAACCGCGCATCTCTAGGAGGCGTGTTCCGGCGCAAACATTCCCTGGTGCTATTTTGCAGTTTCAGAAAACACGTTATTCAGATGCTATTTTAAGGGCGCATGCTTGGCCATAATGTAGTGTGTGCACAACGCATATACACTTTGCTTCTCTACTCTATTCATAAACTATTCATAATCCGCCATGGAACAAGCGCGCCTGCTCTTAAAGGGAATGTGAGATGATGCTCTGATTGGTTTATTTCACGTTACGCCCAAACCACACCTATGAGTAATGAAGCTACTTCAGACCAACCCATTTTAGATTTGCGTCGGGCACAAGAGTCATTTATCCCGCCGGTATAACAAAGAGAATAGAAGTACCAAGAGGCAAAACTCAATAGAACGTTCCATTGCAACAAACGCACCCATGCGCAGAGCTGCAGCTCCGCCATCTTGAACTGAACGCAACACAGCTGTCATAGAAATGAACGATACCGGTTCAAATTCAAAAGCGGTTAAATTAACTAAGTAGTAGTTTCTAGTTTTTAATATCTCTATAGCAGACATCCCATGTCTCCCGGAAGTTCCGGGAGTCTTCCGCATATTTATAGCAGCTCCCTGATGCCCACAAATTAGCTAAAATCTCCCGGAATCTAGAGCGAGCGAGCAAGAGCGCGCAGCTCCAAACCGTGTAGAGCACACGGCAGAAAGGGTGAGGGAGCGAGAGAAAGATAAACATAAAATGTGTAACACAACTTGTTCAGATTTTTTGCTTTCCTTTTCTTGCAGTTATAGAGTAAAATATATTTTGTAATATATATATTTTATATAAAATATAAATAATTCTATGTTTAAATTTGTACATTTTAATAAACTCAAACTTATATAACTTATTTCTGTTTCACTTTCATACTTTTTTTTCACTTCAACAATAATCTGACAAATGTCTTCTTTAAAACAAGACCAACCATAGGTCTATATTCCAAAGCATTCTTGAATTACAACCATTTAAGTTTGGATAGTGATTTTCATGTTTATGCGAAAAAAAGGTGACAGTTAAAAGGATAATTTAGTGATAACAATGAATTAATCAAGCGGTCATTTGCCAGTTTAGGTGTTCATATATCTCTGAAAGTATGCGATTTAAAAAGCCCACTTCGAGTCTTGACTTAATTTTGACCAAATACATAATGTTAGCAAACTGTTACTGCGGTTATGGGATAGCTTACATTAACGTTACAGCACCTGTTATCGTTGACGTTAGCTCACTTTAACGTTAATAAAAACCTTTTCTACTTTACCTCTCTGGATCTAATCTATGAAATGCTAGTTGATTGGTTGTACACTGGTAGTTGTTGCAGTTGATGGCAGAACACTGTTTTCTTTGTTTCCAATTATTTCCACTCATAATGTTAATGCTGTATACAGTAGTTGTGCTAACGGTAAAGCCGCTGGTTCAGTCCAAAATGGCGGCCGCGCTACCGAAGTGCCACCTAGTGGCTGTTGTCAAAACTGCAACGGAGTTTCGCCTCTTGGTACTTCTATACTCTTTGGGTATAATACCAACAGCGCCCGAGATCCGCCCACAAAGTTACTTGCGTTTCGCGCTTGATACTTGTGTTTCAGATCGTTCAGATACGCCTGCGAGGGGTGGGAAAGACACGGCGTTTCTATGGCAACACTGTGATTGACAGCACAGTAACAGCAGTGTTCAGGTGTGTGTGTGTGTGTGTGTGTGTGTGTGTGTTGTTACCTGGTTGAGTCTGTCCAGGACGATCCTCTGGAAGCTCCTGTCGTGAACTCTATCAGTGATGGCCTCCAGGTTGTCCTTCACAGTTTGGACGCTCAAACACGCGTTAAACTGCGTCACGTCGTAGGCTATGAAGGACTAAAAATGACAGAACGAAAAATAAATAAATAAATAAATAAAAGTAGAAATAAATAAATAAATGCAGAAATAATAGTGAAAATAAATACATTTTGGTAATATAAATGGCTATTTCTGTATTTTTACATGTATTTATTTATTTATTTATGCATTTCTATATGTATTTATTTATGTATTTATACATTTATTTATATATTTATGTATTTATATATTTATTTATTTATATATTTATATATGTATTTATTTCCACATTTATTTATTCCTACATTTATTTATGTATTTCCATATTTCTACATTTATTTATTTCCACATTTCCACATTTATTTATTTCTGCATTTCCACATTTCTACATTTATTTTTCCCTGCGCGTGTATGCTAATTGACCAATGGCTAAGCCACGCCCCCAAACGCGATAAGCCAATCACAGTACGCATAGCTAACCCAATACACTCAGACATTCTCTGCTTCCTCGTCCATTGCAATGCATTGCGGTTATCAGTTTTCATTCGTTTTTATGTTTTTTCTTGTCATTTTGGCTTTTAAACAGCGTGTGTGTGTGATTTTGATTGGGTGACAGTTGTAGGTTACAATTTGACAAGAGTTTACAGTTTGACAAAAGCACAATGTTGTGTTTTACACAAATATAAGTAGGCTAAACACTTTGCAGTTTTAATTATGTCCTGTATGAACAAAATGGAGTATGTTTTTATGTTTCCACTGTTCGATCGCGCCCGCTCTCCGACACACACACACACACACACACACACACACACACACACACACACACATTCCAGCAATGCAATCTTGACATCGCAGCCTGTTCATTATTCTGCGCTCACAACAAACTTGAATAGAGCGTCAAATTCGCGTGTATCCGCGTCTAGTTCGACGCTTGAACATTTTGAATCCAAAGCGAATAGGACGCGCGTATAAAGCGAGTGTTTGAAGCGAAATAGCACCGAACTATAACGTTTACACTGTGAACTGTAAATCTTTGTCCTGGAGTTGAAGCTTATCGACCTTCTCAACAATAAAATTACTAATATAACCCTCCAATGCATATTTAAGGCCCTTTTGGTGACATCGAGATGATATATAATCTTTCTGTCTCCAAAAAATCATCAATTGCCTCCTGTGAAATGTCTCCTACTGTGACAGCTGCCATAGGCCTGTTACCGAATGTTGACTGTTTGTCCGAGTGAGTGGACGGGGCGTGGCTTAGCCATTGGTCAATTAGCATACATGCGCAGGGAAAAATAAATGTAGAAATGTGGAAATACAGAAATAAATAAATGTAGAAATGTGGAAATACAGAAATAAATGAATGTAGGAATAAATAAATGTATAAATAAATACATATATAAATATATAAATAAATAAATATATAAATACAAAAATATATAAATAAATGTATAAATATATAAAGAAATACATATAGAAATGCATAAATAAATAAATAAATAAATAAATACATGTAAAAATACAGAAATAGCCATTTATATTACCAAAATGTATTTATTTTAACTATTATTTCTGCATTTATTTATTTATTTCTACTTTTATTTATTTATTTATTTATTTTTCGTTCTGTCATTTTTAGTCCTTCATAGTAGGCAAACGGAAACATGTCGCTGTAAACCTGAACCTGCTTTATTTCTCCAGCAGTGCATGCTGTTTCTACAGGACACGACAGAAAAACACACCAGTGCAGCTTCAGAAATATTAGAAATATGAGCACGGCAGTTAATAATGTGGTGTGATTATATTGTTCTTGAAATCATGTTGTTTTTTGCTGTGTTTATACTTTATATCTGCTAGGTAAATACTTTAGTGTGATAATGTTTTGTGGTTTCTCTCACCTGCGGATCTCTTGATTTTGACTCGTGTGATTTTGTTGACCTCGTTCATCATGTTGAGGATCTTCGCTTCTGAAGCCTTTGCATTCTTCTTCAGGTAATTCTACTTCATCAGCATCACTGTCTGATTTTACTGATGAAGCAAAGGGTTTGTAGCATATTACATACATTTTTCTTTCTCTATCGGACCCGAGAATTGTTTAGCTAAACGGTCCTAAACCATTTCCCATTCATTCTCAATGGTAGTGCTAAAACACTACGGATGTAATATATTTTTGTCCACTACGACTTTTGGCGCTGTTCCGAGTTTTTACAGACGCGCGATGTTTTGAAAACTTTTATTCTAGACAAACTTCTGTGGAGACATCGACTCACTACCATCATTCAGACTTCTTTTTCATTTATCAAACTAAAGGTAAGATACGTTGTTTGAGAATAATTTAAAACTAAAGTTTTAATGTACAGTCATATTGGTACTGTAGCTATAGCATCGGTTGCTTGGTAAAGAGATGAAGTGTTATGAAATGAAGTGCCGAATAATTAATTAACATGATCGTTTTAATTATTCATGTGTATAGTTTTCCTGTCATGACGTTAAATAATCTTGTCAGTCCTTTTCTGACAATGTTGTGTTGATGGGTTAACTTACCTCAGCATCGCTCGTTTTATATGGTGTTGAATACGAGCTAAATAATGAATAAACATGATAGTTTTTTTTTTTGATTTATGTGAATGGTTTTCCTATTGTGACGTCAAATAAGCTATATATAGCATACATTTAATGTGTTGATTATTCGCCTACAGATAGGCCTACTGTCTGTCTGACTACTAACCAAAATCTTGACTACCAAGTTATTACCATCTCAGACTGAACCATTAATAATTTTTTGAAAAACATTAAAATATATTTTTTTAATGTATGAAAAGGTATTGCCTTCTTGACCTTTTGAACTACAGTATGGGACTGAAGTTCAGAGATCAAAGATTGAACAAGCCCTTGTGTGATCCATTTCTCAATATTTGTAATTTTAAATGATCCACAGTTGAGCCCACATAGATTTCTGTTGTGCTCAGTGTGAAGAGTTTTGCAAAAGTGACCTAAGTATTGAGAAATGTGTAAATTAAACCTAAAATTATATTATTCTTTCAAGGTAGATCAAGATGCAGAAGAAAATGATGTTCTTCCCAGGGAGAATATGTGTTGTGTTCCGCAAGGGACCACTCGGATTTCTCCTCCAGGAGCCGTCTAAAGAAGCTAGATTAGATTAGATTAGATTAGATTCAACTTTATTGTCATTACACAAGTACAGGTACAAGGCAACGAAATGCAGTTTAGGTCTAACCAGAAGTGCAATAGCAGCAAGTGCAGGATATACAGTGGTTCCATAAGTGCAGAACATGGATATGTACTGAATAAATATAGAGTTGAATACTATTATAAACAAAAATGGTAACGCTTTAGATTACAGCCTGGAAAGTACTGCGTAATTAAAATGAAAGTACAGTGTAACTTTCGGTAATTACAGTTTACCTATAAAGTACTTACGTGTAAGTATAGGGGAACAATATGTAAAGTCTTGGGAATAAAGGTGTAACAACCAGGAAAATACTGCGTAATTAAAACAAAATTACAGTGTAACTTTCGGTAATTACAGTGTACCTATAAAGTGCGTACGTGTAAGTATAGGGGAATAATATGTAAAGTTTTGGGAATAAAGGGGTAACAACCAGGAAAATAACAAATTATTTTTACTGTAAGTATTCCATGTAGTTACAGGGTAAGTATGACATTGCGGGCTGTAAATTAAAGTGGTGTTTCGTACCCTCTTGTTTCATGTAGTTACAGGGTAAGTATGACATTGCGGGCTGTAAATTAAAGTGGTGCTTCTTACCCTCTTGTTTCATGTAGTTACAGGGTAAGTATGACATTGCGGGCTGTAAATTAAAGTGGTGCTTCTTACCCTCTTGTTTCATGTAGTTACAGGGTAAGTATGACATTGCGGGCTGTAAATTAAAGTGGTGTTTCTTACCCTCTTGTTCCATGTAGTTACAGGGTAAGTATGACATTGCGGGCTGTAAATTAAAGTGGTGCTTCAAGTTCTTACCCTCTTGTTTCATGTAGTTACAGGGTAAGTATGACATTGCGGGCTGTAAATTAAAGTGGTGTTTCTTACCCTCTTGTTCCATGTAGTTACAGGGTAAGTATGACATTGCGGGCTGTAAATTAAAGTGGTGTTTCTTACCCTCTTGTTTCATGTAGTTACAGGGTAAGTATGACATTGCGGGCTGTAAATTAAAGTGGTGCTTCTTACCCTCTTGTTCCATGTAGTTACAGAGTAAGTATGACATTGCGGGCTGTAAATTAAAGTGGTGTTTCTTACCCTCTTGTTCCATGTAGTTACAGAGTAAGTATGACATTGCGGGCTGTAAATTAAAGTGGTGCTTCTTACCCTCTTGTTCCATGTAGTTACAGAGTAAGTATGACATTGCGGGCTGTAAATTAAAGTGGTGCTTCTTACCCTCTTGTTCCATGTAGTTACAGAGTAAGTATGACATTGCGGGCTGTAAATTAAAGTGGTGCTTCTTACCCTCTTGTTTCATGTAGTTACAGAGTAAGTATGACATTGCGGGCTGTAAATTAAAGTGGTGCTTCTTACCCTCTTGTTTCATGTAGTTACAGGGTAAGTACAAAAAAAAAACACATGTACACACACAATCTGACATCACTTGGAAAACCTTTATTTGAAAAACAACTTATTTCAAAACAGATTTACAACATATTACACTTCTTATTTATTTAATTTATTATAATATTTTTTAAATCAACTTTTCATTTCAAATACTAAAGTCCTGACAGAAAGTGGCATGTTTTGTCCTTTTTTGTTTCTCTTGCATGGCTTCCTCCTCCTTCTCTTGGTCCTCCTCTTCTTTTTCTATCGTTCCACTGATTAGCCTAATCTTAAGGAGTCTTTTTCTATTCTGTATTATGTATTAAAAGAAAATACAGTAGCCTACACCCAGAAATGTTATCATAATTTACTCATCTTTTCGCTACCGACCAACTGTCACCAGTGAGTGCATGAGAGTCGGCTTCATAGGGTCGGCTTGAATGGCTTCGCGTTTGGTGAAGCTTTAAGCGTTCATTGCATTCTCGCGGGAGTTTGATGTGAAACGTGCACGAGAACTGGTGTCTCTGTTCTTCTGCATGGTCTGTTTTTCATTATTATTATCTGTTATTGTTTGTATTTTGTTGTGAGCAATAATAAAAACATTAAAAAAAATAATAATTCAACATTGGTTTTTCGGTGCGCTTACGTCACGCGTTAAGCCTCTGTTATACTCCAGTTTGGATGCATACACGACAGCTGCGCACAGCTCGGACGCGGACAACTTGTATTTATACTTTCTCTCAACCCTCTCATGAACGCGCAGGTGACAGTTGGTCGGAAGCGATAGTCTACAGTTTAAAAATTTAAAATATTTGGTATTTTTCTTACAAACGGAAACCAAGCAAGAGAAACAAAGTGCTGTAAATCTGTTTTGAAATAAGTTGTTTTTCAAATAAAGTTTTCCGAGTGATATCAGATTGTGTGTGTGTATGTGTTTTTATTGTACTTACCCTGTAACTACATGAAACAAGAGGGTAAGAAGCACCACTTTAATTTACAGCCCGCAATGTCATACTTACCCTGTAACTACATGGAACAAGAGTATATTTTCCCAGCATTAAAAAAAAAAAAAAAGTTGCAATAGTTTTACTTGCCTTGAAACTTAATCAGTGCACCTTTGCCATAATAACAAATTAGCCTACTTTATAAATGCACTGATATGTACCCCGTAATAAAAAAAAAAAGCCTTTATGTATTTTTATACACTATTATTACAAAAAGGTGCAGTGTATGTACTCGCTAAATTGCTCCCAAAAGTAAGATTCTAAAATACTTAGTATAAATAATTTGCCTAAATAATTTGTTATTTTCCTGGTTGTTACCCCTTTATTCACAAAACGTTACATATTATTCCCCTATACTTACACGTACGCACTTTATATGTACACTGTAATTACCGAAAGTTACACTGTAATTTTGTTTTAATTACGCAGTATTTTCCTGGTTGTTACACCTTTATTCCCAAGACTTTACATATTGTTACCCTATACTTACACGTAAGTACTTTATAGGTAAACTGTAATTACCGAAAGTTACACTGTACTTTCATTTTAATTACGCAGTACTTTCCGGGCTGTAATCTAAAGCGTTACCACAAAAATTTACAGATAGATTGTCCTATGAATATAATATACAGATAACTATTACTGTGAACAGAGTTTACAGCTAGATATGTACTGAATATAATAATATACAGATGGCTATTACTATAAACAGATGTTTACAGATAGATATGTACTGAATATAATATACAGATGGCTGTTACTATAAACAGAATTTTACAGATAGATATGTACTATGAATATATATACAGATGGCTGTTACTATAACAGAATTTAACAAATAGATATATGTATAAGTTAGGCTAATGAGCAGTATAACAATGGATTTAAAGTAGTGCAAATAAAGTTTGAACAGAAGCTATCCGAGTGAAAGTGCAGTGGAAAGTAATTGCATATTACAGTTAAGGTACGATATTGCAATGTATATATAAACAGTCGGTACTGTAAATAAACAGTCGGCAGTGCAAATTGAGCATATTCCAGTCAAGGTAGTAGTGCAAGATGCATATGTAAACAGTTGTTACTGTAATAACAGTCAGCAGTGCAAATGAACATTATAGTATTGCAAATAACAAAATGGAGGCAGGTGTGAGGAGGGAGAGGAGAGTCAATCAGTATATGAGGGGAGTGGGATCAATGAGGGTTAGAGTTTAATAAAGAGACAGCTCTGGGGAAAAAACTGTTCTTTAGTCTGCTGGTCCTGGTCCGGAGGCACCTGAAACGCCTGCCGGAGGGCAGGAGAGAAAACAGTCTGTGGGCTGGGTGAGAGGAGTCCTTAAGGATGCTGCGAGCTCGATGCAGACAGCGTTTCCTCTGGATGTGCTCGATGGCAGGTAGTGGAGTCCCAGTGATGCGCTGGGCGGTTTTCACCACCCGCTGCAGTGCCTTGCGCTCTGCAACAGAACAGCTCCCATACCACACTGTAGCACAGTTGGTCAGGATGCTTTCTATTGCGCAGCGATAGAAGTTCACCAGGATAGTGGAGGAAAGCTGATTCTTCCTCAGTGTCCTCAGGAAGAAAAGGCGCTGGTGAGCCTTCTTGACCAGGCTGGAGGTGTTGGTTGTCCAGGTCATGTCCGCCGAGATGTGGATCCCCAGGAACTTGAAACTGGAGACACGCTCAACAGCCATTCCATTGATGTGGATGGTGTCGTGTGTGCCTCTTGACACTTTCCTGAAGTCCACGATGAGCTCCTTCGTTTTGGTGGTGTTGAGGAGCTGGTTATTTTCGGTGCACCATGTGGCCAGGTGCTTGATCTCCTCCCTATAGGCAGTCTCATCGTTGTTGCTGATGAGACCAATCACCGTAGTGTCGTCCGCAAACTTGACGATGGAATTAGATCCGTACACAGGCTTGCAGTCGGAGGTGAAGAGGGAGTAGAGGAACGGGCTTAGCACACAGCCCTGTGGTACACCAGTGTTGAGTGTGATGGATGTGGAGCAGTTGGAGCCTGATCGAACATTCTGGGGTCTGTTGGTCAAGAAGTCCAAAATCCAGTTGCACATGGAGGTGTTGAAGCCCAGGTCTCCAAGTTTGGCTATTAACTTAGTTGGGATGACAGTGTTGAATGCTGAGCTGAAGTCAACAAACAGCATGCGTGCATAAGTGTTCTTATTGTCCAGATGTGTGAGCACAGAGTGCAGTGCCATGGAGACTGCATCCTCTGTGCTCCTATTGCTACGGTAGGCAAACTGGTGTGAGTCCAATGTGGATGGTAGAGAGTCTTTTAGGTGTGCCAGGACCAGCCGCTCAAAGCACTTCATTACGATGGGTGTGAGTGCTACAGGGCGGTAGTCATTAAGGCACTTCGGGCTGGAGTGTTTTGGCACTGGCACAATGGAAGTGCATTTAAAGCATGTTGGTACAGCTGCTTGGGCAAGAGACAGGTTGAAAATGTCTGTAAAAACCCCAGCGAGCTGCTCCGCACATGCCCTGAGTACGCGTCCAGGGATGTTGTCTGGTCCAGCAGCCTTGTGCGCGCTGATCCTGCTCAGTGCATTGCAGACATCTGTGGAGGAGAGTGTGATCGGTGGGTGGTCAGCTGAGGATTTGAGCTTGGTGGCAGTTTCTCTGTTGTCTCTTTCAAAGCGAGCATAAAAGTCATTTAGCTCGTTCAGGAAGTTGACATCAGTGGCTGCGGGGGTGGAGTGAGAGGGTTTGTAGTCACTGATGGCCTGAATGCCCTGCCACATGCGCCGAGGGTCAGCGTTAGAAAAGTGTCCCTCTATCTTAAGCTTGTAGCAGTGCTTGGCCTCTTTGATGCCCCTTTTCAGATTTGCTCTGGATGTGCTATAGGCTTGTGCATCTCCTGATCTGAAGGCAGTATTGCGTGTCTTCAATAGGAGTCGCACTTCCCTGTTCATCCATGGCTTCTGATTTGGGTATGTGGTGATCTGCTTCTGGGTTGTAACACTGTCAATGGTGGTATTAATATAATCCAGTACAGAGGAGGTGTAGCAGTCAATGTCCGTGTGAGAGCCACTGGTGGCTTGAGAAGCAAACATACTCCAGTCTGTGTGTAGAAACCTTTCCTGGAGTGAGAAATCTGCCCCCGCAGGCCACACCTTGATGGTCTTCACTGATGGCTTCACGCGATTGATCAGAGGTGCATATTTGGGGGTGAGGAACAAAGAAAGGTGATCTGACTGTCCCAAGTGGGGGAGGGGTGTCGCGACGTAAGCTTCAGCCATGTTTGTGTAAACATGGTCTAAGGTTTTGTTTCCTCTGGTGTGACAGGAAACATGCTGGTGAAATTTCGGTAGCACTGACTTTAAGTTTGAATGATTAAAATCACCCGCAACAATAAACGCAGCTTCCGGGTGAACGGTCTGTTGTTTACTGATGGCTGCGTGAAGTTCTTTCATAGCAAACTTGGCATCAGCATCCGGGGGAATATAGGCTGCAGTTATAATAGTGGAAGTGAACTCCCGCGGTAGATAAAACGGTCTACATTTAACCATGAGAAACTCAAGGTTAGCTGAACAACCTAAAGAAGCTAGGCGGATTAAGGACGACCCCACTCAGCAGGACAAGTCTGTGGCCATGAGGGAGGACCTTGTGCAGCAGAATGCTCTGGTTGTGGTCCGTCAGAGAGGAGGGGATGCCTCAGACAGGACGGAGGTGCTGGGAGACTACATCCTGCAGTTTGGGAAATATAAATGGAAGTCTTTCAGGTGGCTTTTAGAGAATGATGTAGGGTACACTATGTATCTCATCAAGAACCTCCGGAAGGAGGAGGCATCAGGCATCTGTATGTCTGAGGGGCATGGCAAGGACAGCCTACAGTCATTTGTAAATTATGCGCTTAGTTTTGGAGAGATCCAGTCTCTTCTTGCCTATGAGGCCAGTGGAGTGGGTGTTGCGGCAGCCTCGTCGGAAGATGACCAGCTGGTTGGCTTTGGTTCCCGGGCCAAGAGCACCTGGAAGGAGATATGGGATGGCAGAGCTGATGGCTATGCTGACTTCATCTTGGGGAAGAGCTGCGTCCCAGGGACACGCTGTCACAAATCAGCACAGAACAGACAGGTAAGTTGCAAGGGTGTTTATTGACACAAAGTACAGTCACGGCAGGTGAGTTTGATGAGTAGTGGAATATACTAGCAGAGTTTATGGATGCGGTGGATCTGACAAAGTCTCTTATCTGTTTCAGGTTGTAGATGACTGGATGAGGTTTGACGATCGGGAGCGGGAAAGCTGAAGCAGACGGAGGATCCGGAGAACAGGCTGACGGCAGGTAAGTAGCTGAAGAAGGTAAGTTGCGTATTTGAGTTTGCATGAGAGAGTCAGAATGTTGAGTAGGTTTCAACGAGACCTGACAAGGGACTGAGGGAACTGGAGGTGATATAAGGAGTGCGGGAAGTGGCAGGAGATTGATGACAGGTGGTGAAGACAGGTGCAGGTGATTAGTATTCCGGGGATGCTGATCGGGTGGGCGGAGTGTAGAGAGCTGGCGCTGACGCTGATGTATCCGTGACAGTACCCCCTCCTCCACGGCCAGCTCCTGAGGGCAGAGAAGACCGACGACGGGGACGACCACGACCTCTCGGCGCCGGACGATTGGGATTAGCAGAGTGAAAGTCCTGTAAGAGTGTGGGATCGAGGATGTCATCACGGTGAACCCAGCATCTCTCCTCAGGACCAAAACCTTCCCAGTCCACGAGATACTCCAGTTGACCGCCCCGTCGTCGGGAGTCGAGAATGTCCTGGACCCGGTAGATGTTGTCGACTTCGGGATCTACTGGAGGAGGAGGTACCACATCAGCGCCAGACTCTGTGGAAGGAGGAAGAAGAGGATCAGTGTATGGCTTTAACAGGGAGACATGGAATGAAGGTGAGATGCGGTAGTGAGGAGGTAGTGATAACCGGTAGGTGACATCATTGATCTGCCTCTGTATCGCGAACGGACCTATGTACTTGGGACTCAGCTTGCGACAGGGCTGTCGGAGACGGATATCCCTGGTTGAGAGCCAGACCTTTTGCCCAGGTTGGTATAATGGGGTAGCTGATCTTCTTGCATCGGCCTGGCTCTTGTGTCTCCGAACAGCCCTTTGCAGATGGACGTGTGCTGAGTCCCAGACCCTCTCGCTTTCCTGGAACCAATGATGGACTGCTGGAACATCGGAAGGCTCACCTGACCAGGGAAACAGAGGCGGCTGGAAGCCGAGTATGCACTGGAAAGGCGTGAGACCAGTGGTGGACTGTTGAAGGGAGTTTTGTGCATACTCGGCCCAGGGTAGATACCTGCTCCAGCAGTCTTGGTGATCATGGCAATATGACCGCAGGTATCTCCCGATTTCTTGTATCTTACGCTCAGTCTGGCCGTTGGACTGGGGGTGATATCCAGACGTTAGGCTGACTGAGACTCCCAGAAGATTGAAGAAGGCTTTCCATACTCTGGAGATGAATTGTGGACCCCGGTCAGATACGATGTCTTCTGGTATTCCGAAGTGTCGAAATATCTGAGTGAAGAGAGCCTCAGCCGTTTCAAAGGCAGTAGGCAGACCGGGCAGAGGAATCAATTTGCAGGCTTTCGAAAACCGATCGACGACCACAAGGACACAGGTGTGAGAGTCAGAAGAAGGAAGGTCCGTGATGAAATCCACCCCTAGATGTGACCAAGGCCTGGTGGGTACTGGAAGAGGCACCAGTTTACCTTCTGGAAGACGTCGAGGGACCTTGGCCATGGCACAGACTGAGCAGCTCTTCACGAATCGGGAGATATCCTGGGTCATATTGGGCCACCAGTACCGTTGTTGCACAAGCGAGAGGGTCTGTTGGCTGCCTGGGTGTCCAGAGCCCGGAGATGTATGGATGGAGTCCATGAGGGACAGACGCAGGCGAGTGGGTACGTAAGTCCGTCCCTCAGGACCTCCCGGCGGAGCAGGTTCAGTACGGGTAGCATCAGTAATGTGATCGTCTAAGCTCCACTGGATGGGACTGACAATCATGGCTGGAGGGAGTATGGATTCTGGAGTAGAACTGACGATATCAGGTTGATGCAGACGAGAAAGAGAATCAGCCTTGACATTCTTGTCCCCTGGGCGATAGGTTACTTTGAAGTTGAAACGGGTGAAGAACAATGACCAGCGGGCTTGACGAGTGTTGAGTCTTTTGGCTTCACGGAGGTATTCCAGGTTGCGGTGATCTGTGATGACTTCAAAGGGGTGTTGTGCTCCCTCCAGCCAGTGTCTCCACTCTTCAAGTGCTAGCTTGATTGCCAGCAGTTCCCGGTTGCCGATGTCATAATTCTGCTCCGCCGGGGACATCTTCTTGGAGAAGAAGGCACATGGATGGAGTCGAGGAGGCTCCCCCTGCCGCTGCGACAGAACCGCTCCCACCCCGGTGCTTGATGCATCCACCTCGACGAGAAATGGTAGATCTGGGTTGGGATGGACGAGAGTGGGAGCGGAACTGAAGGAGTGTTTCAGCTTCTCGAAGGCTAGTAGGGCTTCGGTGGTCCAGGACAGAGACTTGGCCCCTTTTTTCAGAAGAGAGGTGATGGGTGCACTGATTTGACTGTAACCTTTTATGAATCTGCGGTAGAAGTTAGCAAACCCCAGGAAACGCTGAAGATCTTTCAAGTTGGAGGGTTGTGGCCAGTTGGTGACGGCATCCACCTTCCTCTGGTCCATGGTGATCCCATGAGGAGTAATCACATACCCCAGGAAATGGATAGAACTTTGATGAAACTCACATTTCTCCAATTTCAGATACAAGTGGTGTTTGCGCAGACGATGAAGGACAGACTGGACATGGCGGTGATGTTCTGACAGGTTGGCGGAGTAGATGAGAATATCGTCTATATAGATGATGACGAATTGATGCAGGAAGTCTCTGAAGATTTCGTTCATAAACCCCTGGAATACTGCGGGAGCGTTGGACAACCCGAAGGGCATGACCCTATATTCATAGTGGCCTGCAGGGGTGATGAACCCAGTCTTCCACTCGTCTCCCTTTCTGATCCTTATCAAATTGTAGGCACTGCGAAGGTCCAGTTTCGTGAAGATCTGAGCACCACGGAGTTGTTCCAGAGCTGCTGGAACCAGAGGAAGGGGATACCGATACTTGACTGTGGAGTTATTGAGGATCCGGTAGTCTATACAGGGGCGCAAGCCTCCGTCCTTCTTGCCTACAAAAAAGAAACTGGAAGCGGCAGGGGACGTGGATGGCCGGATGTAATCTTGACGTAGAGCCTCCTCAATATACTCCTCCATGGCCTTCTGTTCCGGGATGGACAGTGGATAGATCTTACCACGCGGCAGAACCGCCCCAGGCAGCAGGTCGATCGCGCAGTCCCATGGCCGGTGTGGTGGAAGTTTGGTGGCAAGTTGCTTATCGAAGACATCCTGGAACGCCCGGTAGACGGCAGGGATTTCATGGTGTTGATCAGTGGCTGGACTTTCGATGGAGGTCGAACACATGGGAATTTCCCGAGCGGAAGAAGAAGATGAGTGACGAGGTTTCTTGACTTGAGTCAGACAGTGGGAAAAGCAGCGGATTCCCCATTGGCAGACCTCTCCCGTAGTCCAGCAGATGTTCGGGGAATGTAGTTCCAGCCACGGGCGTCCCAGGATGATCTCTGCCGTAGAACCCTCCAGCACCAGAAATGACAAATCCTCTTGATGAAGACAACCGATTTTCATAGTGATGGTTGGACTGCTGTGGCTGATCTTCCCACGACCGAGCGGTTTCCCGAGGATGGATTGGACCTGAAGAGTTTGTGGAATGGATCGTCTGCGGGTTTGAAGTTTTTGAAGAGTGGAGAGAGAGATAAAATTTCCAGCGGACCCAGAGTCAATTAAAGCTTGCGCTGAAAGAGATCGTTTGAGGTAAGAGATCTGGACAGTAGTATATTTCATTTGAGAAATGGGCGAATGTATTCGTACTGTACTCACCGCCGGTCGTGGGGGACGTACTGGACAGGTGAGGAGCAGATGACCAGCGGATCCACAATATAGACATAGGTTATTGTCCATACGACGCTTACGTTCAACAGATGATAGATGTGTAGAGCTGATATCCATGGATTCTGGTGCTGAAGGGCTGGCTGTAGTAGCAGGTCGAGGAGGAGGCAGTGCAGGGATATCGAGCTGACATGCGGTGCGTCGTTGATCCACCCGGATGGAACGCTGAATGAGATTTTCTAACCCAATGATGTCATCATGAATGGTTAGCTGTAAACGAATCTCGGGCTCTAATCCTTGACGGTAAGCGGTAATGAGAGCCGGTTCATTCCATCCACTGGAAGCTGCCAGTGTGCGAAATTGCAGTGCATACGAGGAAACAGAGGATTGGCCCTGTCTTAAACGGAACAACTGATCATGGATGGTTAGAGCATTGGAAACTGGAGAAAACACTTCCCGGAAATGGCTGATGAAATTATCGAGAGTTTGAGTTACACTACCTTTTGCATCCCAAAGTGCCCGCGCCCAAAGCAGAGCGCGTCCTGTGAGGAGAGAGATGAGAAAAGCGACCTTCGCTCTCTCGGTGGGAAATTGAGAAGCATTCATTTCCATGTACAGCTCGAATTGAAGTAAAAATCCGCTGCACTCCCCCTCCTCGCCTGAGAAGGGCGCTGGCCGGGCCATGGGACTGACAGAGGCAGATGAAGAAGAATGAATGACGGATGGAAATGGAATGGCTTGAGAAACACCGGCGTTCTGAATGGGGATTTCCTCTTCGCCGTGATCTGTTGGTTCGTGCATGTTGGTCAGGTCTTCTGTCACAAATCAGCACAGAACAGACAGGTAAGTTGCAAGGGTGTTTATTGACACAAAGTACAGTCACGGCAGGTGAGTTTGATGAGTAGTGGAATATACTAGCAGAGTTTATGGATGCGGTGGATCTGACAAAGTCTCTTATCTGTTTCAGGTTGTAGATGACTGGATGAGGTTTGACGATCGGGAGCGGGAAAGCTGAAGCAGACGGAGGATCCGGAGAACAGGCTGACGGCAGGTAAGTAGCTGAAGAAGGTAAGTTGCGTATTTGAGTTTGCATGAGAGAGTCAGAATGTTGAGTAGGTTTCAATGAGACCTGACAAGGGACTGAGGGAACTGGAGGTGATATAAGGAGTGCGGGAAGTGGCAGGAGATTGATGACAGGTGGTGAAGACAGGTGCAGGTGATTAGTATTCCGGGGATGCTGATCGGGTGGGCGGAGTGTAGAGAGCTGGCGCTGACGCTGATGTATCCGTGACACACGCATGTGCAAGTTGCAGCAGTACCTGAGGAAGAGGCAGGAATCTGCCACTGCTTCAACATCTGCTGAGCTTGCCTCAAGCGCCCCAGCTCAACTCCTGGGTAGGTTATCCTATTAACATTTCTGTTCACATTTTTTTAGATTAAAATTACTATTCATGTATGACCAGAAATAGACTTTAAAATATTTCCTGTATACATCCAAAATTAAAAATATAAATGTACATGTGAAAAATGCTTATAATTCATCCTAAATTTGGAAAACAAATTCTTGTCTGTGCCACAGTGATGGATGACGATGAAGAGCTGGAGAGGGCGATGTTGGCCATCTCACCTTCTAAGCTACAAGTGCAGAGCTGTAAGTACACTGTTATTACACTGACCAAATGTCAGAATTGATGATGACCTATGGTCTATTTTGTATCTGCTGTCTTCCACTTTTATTTCTCTGTGTTTGTGTGTAACCAGTTGCTGTGCCAGCAGCAGTAGCAGCAGCTGTCATAACCAGAGTGTCACCAGGAGCAAAGAAAGGTGTTTAAATAAAAGGTTTCAGGGCTAGAGTGCCCTCCAAAACCGAACCTTCACTTAACTTGTTATATTGTTTGTGTTCTGGCCATGTTCCGGACATGTTCCTCTAACAATATGGTTCGTTATACTAACTGTCCTAAGGACTATGAATTGATCCTACCAGGATGAACTGATTCCAACCACAAGGAGGGTAAATATGCACTTTTTGCTTTCCATTCATGATGTATTAAAAACAAATAAATTAGCGTTGGGTACTAACACTTGACTGCATGCTTGTTCATTGAGTTCTTACTAACACCAACACTTGCATATATTGTGAATTCTAAAATGACTGATGATTTTTGTCTGTTATAGTTTTATCTGAGGCACTGTCCAAACCAAATCCTGATACAACTGCTGAACTGCAAGCATCACCAGTTGATGGTAAAAACACTGTAATCAAGTTCATGTAGTCAAATGTTGAGTTAATTTTGGTTACATAAAAATAATAATTGGTATATTTACGTTCATGTAGCTCCAGCCTCTCCAGGCCTGAAGAGGAAAACCCCTGTGCCCCTTCCGGCAGAGCTGACATTCCTTGTAAAGCAGACAACAGCAGAGATGCCTGAGTCAACTCTAGGTATGTTTCCATTTTAGTGTAGGACTGATACTCAATTACACATCATTTTCACAAACACAACCAAAATTTGTTCGTCACATCATGACGCTAATAGCCTGTACAAATGCAAAACATAAAGACTGCACTTCTTTTTAGGACCCCGGACAAGTGCTGCTGGCACCTCTGCACGCAAAGCGCTTGCCTTTGAGGATAGTGGCGAAGATGGTAAGAATGAACAGCATGTAGACAACCCTTCCATTTTGTGAACTCCCGACACTAAGATGTTTTAACTCTGCTTTAATCATTTTGTTTTTCACACTGCAATCTATAATAATAATTAGTTGCATTACATTCTTTTTGCCCTATCCATTTTTCTTTTTAAACCCTAGTTCCCTCAGCTCAGCCACCCATTCCTGTTCCTGTTCTCTTGCCTGGGCATGACCACGACATGAGTAACTGGAGCTGTTCTCAACACCAGAAGCTGTGGATGAGGATAGAGCTTCAGGATCTCGGGCTGTGGCCTGGGTCTCGCTCAGTGCGTAACCCAGGGAACACAATTTCACTGTGGCGTCTTCCTCCACAACCTGAGCTTGTCGATACGGTGACTGCGCTCCCATCTCCCAACTTCTTCCAGCTCCACCCATTTTTCATCTGGAAGCCCGAGAGTCACATCATGGTCAGGTTGAGGAACAATTACCTCCACCCATGTCTGCATGGATGTCCTCATCCACAGGTGGTCTCTGCAGGTGTGGGCAGGCCCCGAGTGATTGTTGGCACCAGTGGCCAGTATTACATCTTGTCCTCACGTCTCTGCTGCAAGGCCTGTCGGAGGAACTGGTTTGCTGACAATCCACGATGGCGTGAGAAGCTGCCTAAGCGGTTTACCAACCTTCTGCCCGCATTCCTGACCTACAAGAAGGCCATCTGCAAGACTGTGATGGATGAGCTGAGGCGCACTGGCAAGTCACCAACCGATATGGCAAACCAGGTGAATGAGCTCATGCACCTCAAGTATGAGCGAGCTCACCTGGCATACCTGCATGCCATAGAAAGCATCAGGGATGCTGAGGCCGGCATGCATGGACAGAGGACCACTGGGCAGTTTCTGAGGAAGGAGAACACGCCACGTGCTTTCGGGCATTATAACGACCAAGATGGGTGGTATGGAGTCTCCGTGATCTCTATCTCCGACTGCTGTAGGCTATCGTACAGTATGACCGGTACGGTTCCCTAAACTCGTGGCCACGAGAAATAGATGTCGTTCTCTCAAAATATGAAGTCGTGGCCACGAGAAAAATATATCGTTACCTCAACATATGATCTGGAGGCCACGACATAATGATGTCGTTACCTCAACAAAATGATCTCGTGGCCACACGATATTATCACGTTCCCACGAGTATATATGTTGTGGCCACGACCAAACCAAGTGAACCGCACATGTCCCCTCCCGGTCACCGTACTGGCCCCTCCTTGGCCTCCCTAGTCAAATTAGGATTTTCATTTTAGGGGGGCTCAGCCCCCAATGAGGGTATGATTTAAAAAAAAAGTTACACTTTAGTTTAGGGTCTAATGCTCACTATTAAGTTTCATTAACATGCATATGGCAGGGTTTTATAATCACTGAGGTCCTGAATGTGAGGTAGGCTAGCTCGGGGTCTCTTCTCTAATCTACATATGTGCATTTTAAGGTGTTTTGAAGGCCACACAAAAAAAAGGATAACAACAGCTTTAAAACCATGTCAATGGGTAGTCTGTCAGTGTAAACAACTGAAACGTTGATTTATGAATCATTTTCTTAATTTACTGAAAGCTACTAACTTTATTAAATTCATTCACAATATGTAGGCTACACATTCATCATTGATCTTACGCCTAATACAGGGCTTTATCATTAAAGACGTCCTAAATTTTAGGTTGTTAGGGGGTTCCCCTTTTTTTTCTCTCTGATATGTGCATTTTAAGACGTTTGAAGGCCTAAAAAAGGATAATAAATAGCTTTAAAACCATGTCAGTGGGCAGTAGATTATTTTTCACTACCTGCTCTCTCCTCATCTTCATCACCCTTTCTTTTTCTCTCAGTCTCCTCATCTTGCCCTGTCTCTTCCCCTCCTAAACCTGAGCTTTTTTAATTTACTGAAGGCTTCAAATTGTATAGGGATAATACTCAATATGTACACATTGATTATAAATATTGTGCCTAACATAATGAAAACAGCTAATGTGTCTTGTTGTCTCCTCACAATGACAGTAAACTAACTATTACATTCTATGAGTCACGTTACATTTTCAGTTCCCCTTTTGGCGCTCAAAATATAAAAACAAATCATAATAAATGAATTGATTGACATTGACATGTCTACAGGGGCACGGGCCTCCCTAGGCCCCCATGTAGAGCCGCCACTGACACATGCTGTTTTTAACATCTCTCTTTTTAGAGTGAGTGGTCAAAATCATGTCTGACCAAAATCCAAATGTCCCCCGATCTTAATGTCCTCCGATAATGATCCTAACTTACTCATGCTGTTCACTTTTCATAGAATCAACATAGATTAAATAAGAAAATAACATTCTATTATTATATTCTATTACATTATATTATTTAAACATACAAATGAAAAGTTTTAAGTTATATTCAATAAATATAAGTGCAGTGATACAATGGAAAACTTTAAATTACCTTGATTTGCAGCCAGAAAATCTGAAGAGGGTCTTGATGCTTCTGATTCTGCATGAAACACAATGCTTGGTTAAAAACAATGTTAACCCTTGTGTGTTGTTCAAAAACCTATAACACCTGTGATGTTCCCGGGCAAAATTGACCGGCCTATAAAAAATAGCTTAGAAATCACTTGTTATGCTTTATTATCACCCAATATTGGATTCAATCTTTTTTTTCCTTTTTACATTTAAGATATTATGATGGCCGTACCTTCAGGCCGGTAAACAGTGAGCCTCTGGGATAAAGAAGAGATCAAAGTAAAGCAGATTTATTTGTCTTATACATCAGAGTTCACACATAATTTTACTTCCAAAGTACTTCCAGGAATACTTGCAAACATTTAAAGGACTGCCACAGTGCAGTGCTTCACTGTATTGATATATACATGCTATTAACCTTGTATTGCTGCCTTATTGGTGCTGTAGGCTGCTTTACATCCTGCTCCTGTTTTTTAAAATACAATAGTACATCATTAATTATTTAGCAAAATGCTGTGATAGCTAAACTTTGTTATTCAACTTACCCCGAGCAGAGAGTGATAAAGAGGGATGGGAGGATGCTCTTGGGGATGCTTTTGCAAATTGAGCAAATAACAATTAACAAAATGTAATATTAAAATATTTGCACATACTTTTTTTAGCTTTACAAAAATCCTTTTTTGAGGCAAATTTGTGGGGCTTTGGTGGTTGAGGGAACTGATTATTGTCAGCATCATCAGACTCCTCAAAATCAATTTCATTAAATTTAGGATTTCGTCTGGGAATAAAAGCAAGCATGAAGTAATTAGAGGCTAAATTGTAGTGTTGCGGTTCCATATATCTCAAACAATAAATCTTACTTTCTCTTTCTTTGATTTGTTTCAATGCCAGAATGTCACATGTCTGTCCTGTCTTGTTTTGCACTTGGGTGTTGGTTATGTTAAGTCAGGTGCTCATGTTCATTGTTAGCCCCGCCCGTCTTGTTAGCTAGTTTGGTTAATTTGCCCCACCTGTTGTGTTCGTTACCCTCCTTTGTTTGCTCCCCTATTTAGTCTCCTTGTGTCTGTAGTCTTGTGTGGTTACGTTGTCTATGTTTGGTGTTCTGTTTCCAGTCCCAGTTCTGTTTCAGAGTTTCTTGTATTTTTCCCCCTCGTGGGTATTTTTGTTATTGTGTTTTTTATTAAAGTTCTTCTTGTTTTGGCTGCAATTGAGTCCTCGGTTTTGTTTGTATCTAACGTGACAGAACGTAACCACCACCTTGAGGACTCAGCAGCATGGAGACTCACGGGCTCGTTTCGTGGGAGAGTGAGTCTTTCAGAGGAACCCGTCTCGCTAAATTCAGGGGAATTCGTGGAGGACACAGGGGAGGAGATGCTAGAAGGGAGCACCAACAGTACTCTCCAGTTTGGTCGTTTCGTGACCAAGGACCGACGAGGTTCAGCCCCGAGTGTTTTTCATCGCCGGTTCCTAGGGTTCCAACGCCGGTGACTCCAACGCCGATGATCCCAGGGACTCCGAGACGCAGGAGGAGAAGAAGGACGGGTCACGTCACACCTACCCAGCCAGAGACGGTTCATGCCACGTCTGCCCAGTCAGAGACGGTTCAGGTCAGTTCTGCTCAGTCAGAGACGGTTCAAGTCACGTCTGCCCAGCCAGAGACGCTTCACGTCACGTCTGCCCAGTCAGAGACTGTTCACGTCGCGTCTGCCGGGCCTGTGTCTTCGGACAAGATGGCCGACGCGGAGCTGGTGTTCCCTGAGGAGATGGCCACTGGAACATTGTTGGATTATTTTTCAATGCTACGGAAGATCCTAGAAACACCCAGGAATGTTCACGTCACATCTGCTGAGCCTATGTTTCTGGACAAGATGGCCGCCGCCGAGCCTGTGTCTTCAGATAAGATGGCCGCCGTCGAGCTTGTGTCTGAACTTGAACCGGTGGTGTCTGTTCCTGAGTCGGAGCTGGGGGTGCCAGTTCCAGTGCCCGAGCCGGTGGTATCAGTTCCAGGACTCGAGCCGGTGGGGCCAGTTCCAGTGCCCGAGCCGGTGGCGTCTGGGACATTGTCAGATTACTTCGAGCGTCTGGCCAGAATCCTGGAGAGACCTTTTGGACCCACAGTGTCTGTTCCTGAGCCGGAGCCAGTGTCTGTTCCTGAGCCGGAGCCAGTGTCTGTTCCTGAGCCGGAGCCAGTGTCTGTTCCTGAGCCGGAGCCGGTGTCTGTTCCTGAGCCGGAGCCGGTGTCTGTTCCTGAGGCGGTGGCGTCTGTTCCTGAGCCCTCAGTGACCGCGACACTGGCCATTATGGCCACAGCCATGTGGTGTGTGTGGGCTACACACACACTTGAGCCGGTGGTGTCTGTCCCAGAGCCGGAGCCAGTGTCTGTCCCAGAGCCGGAGCCAGTGTCTGTCCCAGAGCCGGAGCCAGTGTCTGTCCCAGAGCCGGAGCCAGTGTCTGTCCCTGAGCCGGAGCCAGTGTCTGTCCCAGAGCCGGAGCCAGTGTCTGTCCCAGAGCCGGAGCCAGTGTCTGTCCCAGAGCCGGAGCCAGTGTCTGTCCCAGAGCCGGAGCCAGTGTCTGTCCCAGAGCCGGAGCCAGTGTCTGTCCCAGAGCCGGAGCCAGTGTCTGTCCCAGAGCCGGAGCCAGTGTCTGTCCCAGAGCCGGAGCCAGTGTCTGTCCCAGAGCCGGAGCCAGTGTCTGTCCCAGAGCCGGAGCCAGTGTCTGTCCCAGAGCCGGAGCCAGTGTCTGTCCCTGAGCCGGAGCCAGTGTCTGTCCCTGAGCCGGAGCCAGTGTCTGTCCCTGAGCCGGAGCCAGTGTCTGTCCCTGAGCCGGAGCCAGTGTCTGTCCCTGAGCCGGAGCCAGTGTCTGTCCCTGAGCCGGAGCCAGTGTCTGTCCCTGAGCCGGAGCCAGTGTCTGTCCCTGAGCCGGAGCCAGTGTCTGTCCCTGAGCCGGAGCCAGTGTCTGTCCCTGAGCCGGAGCCAGTGTCTGTCCCTGAGCCGGAGCCAGTGTCTGTCCCTGAGCCGGAGCCAGTGTCTGTCCCTGAGCCGGAGCCAGTGTCTGTCCCTGAGCCGGAGCCAGTGTCTGTCCCTGAGCCGGAGCCAGTGTCTGTCCCTGAGCCGGAGCCAGTGTCTGTCCCTGAGCCGGAGCCAGTGTCTGTCCCTGAGCCGGAGCCAGTGTCTGTCCCTGAGCCGGAGCCAGTGTCTGTCCCTGAGCCGGAGCCAGTGTCTGTCCCTGAGCCGGAGCCAGTGTCTGTCCCTGAGCCGGAGCCAGTGTCTGTCCCTGAGTCGGAGCCTGTGTCTGTTCCTGAGCCCTCAGTGACCGCGACACTGGCCATTATGGCCACAGCCATGTGGTGTGTGTGGGCTACGCACACACTTGGACCGGTGGTGTCTGTCCCAGAGCCGGAGCCAGTGTCTGTCCCAGAGCCGGAGCCAGTGTCTGTCCCAGAGCCGGAGCCAGTGTCTGTCCCAGAGCCGGAGCCAGTGTCTGTCCCAGAGCCGGAGCCAGTGTCTGTCCCAGAGCCGGAGGTTCCAGATCTAGTGCCTGAGTTGGTGCCGCCCTGGCCCTCCCATGGACAGTTTGTTCCTCCCGTCTCGCCCTGGTCTGTCCCTCCCGTCCCGCCCTGGTCTGTCCCCCCCGTCCCGCCCTGGTCTGTCCCCCCCGTCCCGCCCTGGTCTGTCCCCCCCGTCCCGCCCTGGTCTGTCCCCCCCGTTCTAGTGGAGTGTCTGGAAGCCACTCCTTAAGGAGGGGGTTATGTCACATGTCTGTCCTGTCTTGTTTTGCACTTGGGTGTTGGTTATGTTAAGTCAGGTGCTCATGTTCATTGTTAGCCCCGCCCGTCTTGTTAGCTAGTTTGGTTAATTTGCCCCACCTGTTGTGTTCGTTACCCTCCTTTGTTTGCTCCCCTATTTAGTCTCCTTGTGTCTGTAGTCTTGTGTGGTTACGTTGTCTATGTTTGGTGTTCTGTTTCCAGTCCCAGTTCTGTTTCAGAGTTTCTTGTATTTTTCCCCCTCGTGGGTATTTTTGTTATTGTGTTTTTTATTAAAGTTCTTCTTGTTTTGGCTGCAATTGAGTCCTCGGTTTTGTTTGTATCTAACGTGACACAGAACCCTTTTCAGCCTGAATCAGGCATTCATGGGCCTTCTCATATGTATCTGACATTATTTTATTTTTATTAATTGCTTTACATTTGCAAAGTATACATTTATTATTTGAAATAAATTTAAAACACTCACTTTTCTTTTTTAGTAGATCAAATGGGTGTATCTGCCATGTGTCAGTGTTTGGCTTTTCATGAAACATCACTGCCTTCTTTAACCTCTCTTGGCTCTTGTATGGAGGCCAATAACATCCCTCCTTGGTGCACCAGTTTTCTGGGATGACCGCTAAACTGTCCTCTTCATTAGGAAAACTGACTACAGCATACATTGAACTGTGATTAAAAAAAGTGCAATGGGTCAATCAATTTCACAAAATATTTCACCAACTCAATTTCAACATAATATAATAGGGCTGGGCGATATGGCTGAAAACTGTATCACGATATAAGTGTTTCATATCGATAATTATTGATATTTTTTATGACCTATTTAAAATAAGGACCAGGAGAAAAATATATTACATTTAAACATTTTTATTTTAAACTAAAACGATTAGTTCACCTCAAAATGAAAATTTCCTAATCATTTATTCACCCCAATGCCAAGATATCCATGTCTTTCTTTCTTCAGTTGAAAAGAAATGAAGTTTTTTGAGGAAACAATAGCAATAACAAATTAGTCGAAGTCCATTATGTGGAGAAAAAATACTTCATATTGACAAAAAAGCAGGAACATATAAGGCGCACATATCATGACGCGGCAACAGCACGTGTGATTACCCCTGTAACGGGACTTAGGACATCATTTAGATATAAAATGTATGACAAATAAGGGCGTGGTTAACTTTGATTGACAGCTTGATTGACAGCTGATAACGAGCATATGTTGTGCCGAGTGGAATTCCTGAAATTTGACGTCTCAGCCATGATCTGACACAACACATCATACCACCTCTGTATCATTTCTGAACATTGAAATTCAACATTGAACCATACCCCCCAAAACCGTTCTTCAGAAACGATACAACGACATGCGCAACCAAACTGTTACATGATTGGCTGGTAGCGTGTCACTCCCTACGTTGCTAGGTTACCAGAGAGTGAGTGCCTTTGTTCATGCAACCAAAACTTGCTTCGCAACCTCTGGTTTCTTCCGACGAAGAAAAAAATTTTTTTTGCGTTTTATCGAACGCATTTTTTATTGATATTTATTACATGTCTATCGCGATACATATTGTTATCATTTTATCGCTCAGCTCTATCTTAAAAAATACAAACCTTTTTACAGATAATTGTAGGAGTTATACTTTATTTGTAGTAGTTAAACTTTTTACAGAGCTTTTTTTTTTTTTACAGGTGCCACATCCTACAAATGGAGTAATGGCAGACCAGCAAAGTCCTCTTTGCATGGAAGAAGCACAAACTTGCGTAGCACATTTGTGGCTTGGGTGAAAAGGAGTTCATCCTTCAGTCCAGAGAGAAGGAAAATGTCTAGCTGTGATGATGGCAGGGGATAGACAAAAAGATCGGTCTTGTTCCTGAATGTGGTGTACACAATGAAAGTTTCTCCATGTTCCTCGACCACCAGGTTTTGCACTACGACAACATCCTTGTTTGTCAGATGGACACAGTTATTCCCAGTGCACGTCTGCACAGAGAAGTGACTGAACTGCATTTTTGCATATTGTGCTTTCACATTTAGACCATTTGGGACTGGGCCTTTGTCATGTGGTTTTTGCAGAGTTTTCTCTGGATCTGACTGCATTGTTCGCATAGCCTCTCTTTCTGACAGTCTTCTTACGACTTGTTCTAAAGGCTTGTTTGGTTTTCTTATCATTCTTTTAATTTGGCCAAGGAAATTCTCAAAGGGAAAGCAAGAAATGTTGTCAAGTACACCAAATGCATGTACGTCGTGAATCAAATGAGTTAAGCAATGCATGTTGTAAGTGATGGTTTCTTTCCCATACAAGCAGCTGCAGTGGTTCACAAACAAAACCAGGAGGTTTCCAGCATAGTCTGCACACAAGGATGGACTGAGAAAGATGGTCATAGCCACTGCAAGCAGCATGAAGTGTTCATACATTGCCTTAGGAATGTTTGTACAAGAGAATTCTGTAGCCTTCCAGCGGTCTGACTCGAATAGTCATCTTGGTTTTCTGTTCATTTCTGATGGAGCATGAGGCCGTAGCTCTGTCAGTTGTGCAGAAACGCTTCTGACAAACGTTGGGCCTAAACGAGTCTTCAGTGGCCCTTTCTGCCATAGAGAGATTATTTTGCGTGTAACCCCCAAACATACAAGGTGCATGTAGTCGAGAGGAAACGATGTCACCAAACCAATGGACAGTGGCTCTAAAGGTGTTTTCCCACTGTAGTGTGAGTCCTCAGAAAAAGACTCAAAATGGTCATGGTTGGACCTCAGACAGGCTGTTGTTTCTGGGAAGGTCATACGGTTATTATAGTAAACTCCCTTTTGACTGCATTTGTCACATCCATAGTGACCATCGTGACCTTTAGAATTTCTGATGAAGGCCCTTGCTGGTGCGTCGCAAACAATGGCAGAGATCTGGACTTTAATATTGCTGTCTTCACAAAAGAAACCTTCCTCATTTCCTCAACAAAGTCTTGTAAGTAATCAAGACTGGCTGGTTTCTTTCCCCCAAAAAAACATCCCAATGACAAATGGTAACTTGTTTGTCTGGACCCTGTCTTTGTAGTTTTCTACTAGGCCTAAAATAGGCCAGAATTGAGAGTTTGAGCTCTTGTATAGAGGAAGGCCATCTATATTGACCTGCAGGGACACGGACTCGGACCACACTTGATGATTTAATGTCGTGAGTTGAGACAACAGACCATGTTCAATTCCAGCATGAAGATAAGTCCCCCCAGAGACTTCTTTGATTTCCACCAGTCCGTGAATCTTTAGGAAGGCCTAATTCAGGTAGTTTGGCACACAGAATCCTGAGTAGTTCAGTCAATGATGAATGTGGAATTTGTTTTCTGACTGCCCAATCAGAAAGCAATGCTCTGATATCATCCTCCTCCTCCTCCTCATCTATGCTTTCATCATTGCTCTCCTCTGTGTTCTCAGCAAAGCTCTCACTAGCTCTTCCCTCACTGCTGCTTAGTGTGTAATCATCCACTCTATTGTTGGAAGAGCCACTTGCTCAAAATTGCTTATGATACAACAGTCAAGTCTCTCAGTTTTTTCATCTGTTTCTATAGATGCCAATTTCAGATTTTGTAAGTCTTGCTCAACTCCTCTTTGAATTTTTCTTCGTTTACTCCAGTAACTGGACATGTTACATGGAGATAAACTTCTGAATAAATCTGTAAAGTAAATCAAATGATAGCATCATCAACAATACTGGGATGCTATCTTTCCTCTCTGCATATAAGGTGATTGCTATATTCTAGGATTCATTTTGAATCTTGAAGTGCGTTTTATTACTATTAGTAAAAAAAAAAAAAAAATTGTTTTTTTGTGATAGACAGCATGTGCTGACTGGAGGCGCCGGATCTCTTTTGATTCCTGCCTAAATAAGGTGAGTTAATTTTAATTCTTAATGGTTTAATAATTGTGATACTAAACTAATCTGTTTGAATTTTAATCCTGAATAATGGATTGGTTGCAGTTTTTGCACGATAGTAGCCGTTCAGTGGCATCGAGTGATTGTATTTTAAATGTATGAATTTGTTCCACTCCAGGACTAATATTGAATTTAAAGTTTGCTTCATTAATGTTAAATATAAGTGAATTTGTCCTTTATCAACTCCTTCACTATCTTTATTGTTATTGTGTTTTCTTTAATTATAATGAACTATAAATTAAGCATTCATTTTAAAGTAAGGGGAAATCTATCCCCTATATCTATATCTATATCTATATATCAGGGCTGGACATTAAGGCTTGTCCGGGACAAGTGGATTTTTTTGTAGGACAAGTGGAAGAGAAAATGACTCGTCCCACTGGACAAGTTAAATTTCAAACAAAATAAAATGGCATGTTACTTCACGTTATGTGACACTCATGACGTCTATTTTAAGGATTTAATTTGACAGATTTGAAACCAACACATTTTTTCCCCACAATCCGTTGAATATTCAACTATTAAAAACTAGCCGCGTTCGTCAAGCGCATCATCTTACCCTTCACAGCGCGTCATTTCTCCCTAAACCTAAACTTACCGTCAGAGTAGTCTCCTGAGTGGGAATGGCAAGTCCAAACTTTGCGTAGACCTGCTTGGCATTGAGAAAAGGCTAACATCGGCGCTTGTCTTCTTGTGACAAACATGTGGAGAAGCAAGACCAAGATCTGCTGTATGTCATCCATTGTAGTTTACTATGTTCTTCTTCGCGCGAAAATGACGTCGATCGAAACCCCACGCCTATCAAGTAATGGTACTGTTGTCAGTGGAAACGCTATCGAGATCGTGGTTAGACCGACCCGTAGCATACTGTACTGGACGGTACTGCTCAGTGGAAACCAGCCATTACACTATCACACTAAACTGTGTTTGAGTGTGTTGAATGTTGTAAGTTAGTTTGTTGGCTGTATGAGAATAGCAGTAAGCTAGATCAACATTAAAATAACATGTAGATCGTATTCTAACATTTCATCACGTTGAACTAAATAACATTGTTTAGTATATAAGCTATTCAATTAAAGCCCATGTTGCAGGTTTTTTTCCTAATGTGAATACATCTATAAGCTAACACTGTTCTCTCGCCCTGTTCTCCTCACACCACAACTCACCGTTGTTCTGTCTAACCCTGGCCTGTCCTGCTCACTTGGCTTCATATCTTGATATCATCATATATATCAATTATATATATCATACGAGTAAACATTTAGGCTACAATTCCCCCAGCTTTCCGAGCTGTCATTGCGATCCATTGCTTTCCTATTGTTTACTTTGACCGCTCTCCCTCATGTTACGTCACTTCCGGTTTGGCGGTTTTCAAATGCGGAAGTAAAATCGTACTCACAAAAACGACTCCAGAAGCCTAAATAGCGTTTTATAAGTATATGTTTATATTTAAATCTGGTTCCTACAATATTTTTCTATACATGGGCTCACTGGGTCCTCTAACCTGCAACATGACCTTTAATTTATTTAGAATATTTCCAGGCTTCAGTCAGCGCTGCTGTGGCAGCTGAAGCAGCAAGAGAGGGTCAGGAAGAGATGTAGAGAGTGTAGAGAGAGATGTAGGAGAGGAGGAGGAGGACTGCTGTGGGAGAGCCAGCTAGGGCTGAAGCAACAGGTGAGATTAACAGCAAACACAGAGACCTCTAGAAGCAGGGCAGGTCAGAAAAGTAGATTTTGATTTCATTTTGTTTCTTTTTCTTTGATTGCTCTGTTTTTTAGGAATGTTTTGTGGACAATGCAGACACCCAGATATACAGAGATATATTTAACCCTTTTGTTGTGACTGCGTAAGCCGGTGAGTTGCGAGGCCCATTTTCCCCCGTCTCTCACAGGTTATTCTGCCCTGGACGTGCCATCAGTGGAGGAGGAAACAGAGGAAAGGAAGCGCGGAAGCTGTTGAAATTGTGTTTTCATAGCTTTTGATTTTGAATTCTGTGAAGTTTGAGTCATTGATAATGTTTTTTTTTCTCTCCCTCATTTTTCTTACTTTTAGTGGTCAG
Source organism: Rutilus rutilus (assembly GCF_951802725.1). Taxonomy (NCBI): domain Eukaryota; kingdom Metazoa; phylum Chordata; class Actinopteri; order Cypriniformes; family Leuciscidae; genus Rutilus; species Rutilus rutilus. Next base: position 60,233,213 of record NC_140210.1, read on the forward strand.
ATTTAACAGGGTTCCCGCGGGGTCTTAAAAAGTCTTAAATTCTGAACTTTAAATTTAAGGCCTTAAAACGTCTTAAAAACAGCCAGATTTTCATCCGCGGTCTTAAATTTCATTTAGTCAGGTCTTAAAGAAGATTTTACCCTCGTTCATTTCCAGAAACGCTGGCCGCAGAAAGTTATTACAAAGTAGCAAAAAAGTATCGAAGTCGCTCGCCAAGAGGCAGTTCACATATCGCGTCTTTTTCGCGCTCAACTTCATTCAAATGTAGGCGCGCGGTAAGCGGTAAGTGCGCTTATAATTGAAGCGACGCGCTCGTTTTTTTCCAGGCGCAGTGACATGAAGAAAGACATGAAGGATGCGGGTGCACCCAAACACTACGGGTGTGTTTCTCTTCTCCGTAAATAAATCTTGTAACAGAGCTACAGCAAGCGTTTTTCGGCGGTGGAAATCCATTAGCCACTAAAACTGGTTTGTCATTGTGGAGAGCGCAGGGCATGGTTGCATAGCAACGACAGACGCCACGGGAAATCGGACCGAATTTTACTATTAATAATAAAAGATGAGCTAAACTGTATTGTAAATGTCAGTAAATCATTTTTTATAAAAAGAATGAGTCAAAAAAGATAAATTAAAGTCTGAAATATGTGAGGTTTATCTTTTTATAAAAACCTTTTTTGTCAACTTTATTTGAACTTGTACATGTTAGTATATCACATGTTGCAAGACACTTTTAAAATCTGGCTATCATTTTTAATCGTATTATTTTAATGTTTATGTTTTAATGTTACGGTTTTACTGCACACCTTCCAGCCAATCAGAATCGACTATTTAAACAGCCCATGGTATAAACATATATATTATTTGGAGTAGAAACACATGGCGGGATTATTATTATTTTTAATTAAAATTGTATCTCCTGTAGTGACCAGGGGCCCGTTCTTCGTACGTCGCTAACTCACTTAGCTGGATTTGATTGTTGGCGATTTGGCATGATCTTGGATTGTTTGGTTCTTCGACGCTCATCCTAGACTTGCTGTCATAGCAACAGGTGTGCAATCTTAAACCTGCTCGGGAGCAGGCTTATTTCATGTTAACAGGATTAGACTGTGCATGGCTTTATAAGCGGAGCTGATACGTGAAGTCCAGCGCAGCGCGATTTCTGAGATATATTTTTTTTCTCGTGACTCGTGAGATTGTCGTTTACATTATTAATTTGTTGGAAACGCACATTTATTTTCGACTTATACCATGGGCTGTTTAAATAGTCGATTGTGATTGGCTGGAAGGTGTGCAGTAAAACCGTTTAATGCACAGGTAGTTCCAGTCAGTTTGATTACAGTTCGAAATTAATCCGCTACATTGGTAACCATAGTAACACAGATACACTTGCAAGCAGAGTGAGAGACGCATATGAAAACGTTTAGGTAGGCTAAATGGATGATTTTTTGAATTTCGTTTAATTTGTATCAGTGTTGCCTGTCATTCATAAATAATTGTAATAAATCCATTAAAGAATCATTAAGTTAGCTATATGCTTAAGCAATGAGGGGACTGTAGCTGCTAGACTTTAAAGAAGAGATCGACGCACACAGGTAACTCGCGCACGCATCTCTCTCTCTCTCTCTCTCTGTTCCTTCTCCTTCAGTTCTCTGTCTCTCTCTTTTAATAATGAATTTAAATAAATGTGAATTCATTCAAATAAAAGCAATCCGATGGCTCTACTTTATTTAAAGCGGACGGAGTGCAAGAACTGACGAGCCTTAACTTAAGAAATAACCGTCATTTTTACACGTCTGTTAAAAAATTACACTGTAAACATCAGTTACAGCTTTAACATATTTTTAACTTGGCAAATAACCAAGGTATAAGCGGGATAATCCACGGCTAGCCATGCATTAAAGAATTTTAATGCACTTCGTAGAGGCCTCCGCTTCGCGTCGGGTGGTTCTTCGCCTCTACGTCGTGCATTAAAATCCTTTAATGCATGGCTAGCCGTGGATTATCCCTTACTTGTCGGAGTCGGGCTTTAACTACAGCACAAACTATTTGCATTGCCCTAAGATTATTTGCGAGTGGCTCTTTCCTTTACACTATTGGAGATGCGGAGAACTTGATGGAAAGTGCTGTCTGTCGTGTCATTCGGAGTTTACCTGGCGCTTTTAGGTTTAAAAAACAGTTTTAGTTGGGTTTTTTTTGGTGGCATTTCCAAGCCACTGAAGACCCAACGTTGTAAAGCAGTTTATTTTTTTGGGGCTATCATAATTTTTTTATGAAGATCATGCAATCATGATCATGCAGATTACAGTATATGTCGCTCAGGATTCACTAACGTGATTGGTACCATAGACTGACTGCCATCAAGGCCTCAATGAAGGGGATTATTTGAACAGAAAGGGGGTTCACAATGTAAATGTGCAGCCCAGTTACTATTGTGATTCTTAATATTCCAGATTAGTGATATTATATCAAATAAAATAAAAAGGCAGTTGACTAAAATCTTCCATATCACAAATGTGAAAGCAAAATGGCCAGGATCTGTGCATGACTTAAGCATTTTCAGAGATTCACATTTATGCACATTATTTGAAAGTGGTAAGAAAAGTTCCACAATTAAATATCAAGATCACTGTATTACACACACTTATGCTGATCCTAACAGAACTGCATTTCTTCATAGGTGATTATGACATGTTCCTGCAGACAGGTGTTTTATGACCCCATTCCCTGACCCAAACCAGTTACAATGCAGCTCCATTACAAGGGCACACAATGAAATGAACTTTGGCTCTGAAAACTCTTGAGGGTTGCACACCTGACAGGGCCTGTGACATTGTTGCATGTGCCATATTACACAACATTGCCAAAACAAAACACTTTTCTTTAAATGTTTAATAAAAGACAAATATGCTTAGTTCTTTGAGTTTTATTTCAATTGTTCTTTGTAAAGAAAAGCCAGTGGTCAAGTGCCTCCAACAAGAGATATTAGACACATGCCTCATGCAACAAATAAAAAGGAGACGTTGTCTCTACACTGCCCACCTGTAGGCATATGTGTCCTCTGTCTGTGCAGACTCTTCTGTAGGCCTTTCTGTAGATGTGGAATCCTTAAACTTATATTGCAGCCATAAAGCATACAAGTATAAATGAAGTAAAGTTATTTATGCACTTGCAGGTAGGCTAGTTCCTCCATATGACAGTTATCTGAGAGGGTTTATTCACTGTCCAGTGCAATGGAAACAAATGGACATTACAAAGTCTTATACTTTCTTTCCTTTGGAAAGTTAGAAAATGTCCACTTACTGCACATATTTCAGCTCCACTTTCTTGGGAACAGATACAAGTGTTGGTGTATTGTGTAAAAGTGCACAAAAGAGGAAAACACAATGTCATTACAATGACCTACACTCGGGAAAAATGTGATCAATAACTCATGGCAAAATATTTTTACATTAACATAAGTTTATCAGTTTTCACTTTCACAAGTCAAAGCAATTCATCATTACTCAAGATTTAACAGTTGAAATTACTATACGGCCTTAATTTAATGCAGCAAAAATTATTTTACAGTGTAGGAGAGTAAGAGCTTTTCTTTTTTCTCAGCCTTTTTCTTGGTTGCTTTTATAAACAGAACACCATTTATTTAACAGTGCCTTTTATAAAAGAGACTATAATATAACTAAAAATTACCATTATGTAGAATATTTTTGTACTTCACTTTTATTTGTTCCCATGTTCTAGTGTGGTGACTCTGACATTACAATGAACAAAGTAATTATGCAATTATTAAAATACAAAAATATAGGCTAATAAGTGATAAAACATCTAGCATGGCCACTTCTAACGGATTTAAATTGTCTGCTACTCTTTGCCAGCCCTCTCTCCTGGCTTTTGCAGACTTTGAGGTGTTCCCTGGCGTTTTGATTAAACATTAAAATTCCGAATAAACTTCGACTATTAGTTCTTGCTGTGCTGAGGAGAAACACTGAGCGCACTCTTTGGCCACGCCCACGCTGAGCAGCCAATAGCAGCGTTGCTGATCAATGTTTCTACTATCGATACATATCCCCTTTTAACCAGCGCATGAACGCGCAATTATCTCAGATGACTCAATCCAGCTATACTAATCATATCCGGCAAGTGTGTTCGAAGAACCGAGTTAGCCAGATCATGATTCGCACGATGATATCATCTTGGATGTCTCATTTGATCTCGGATGTAATAAGCAACGTACGAAGAACGGGCCCCAGGACTCCATAAGTAATATGTGACTCCTTTTGCATCTTTTTGGTCTCCGAATTCAACAATATTGCTTCAGAAGACATCGGATTAAACCACTACTGAAGTACAGCCTTGAAGGAGCCAGACCCCTGCAACAGTGGAAAAAATATTGGTTGAATAATCGGTTATCGGCATGTACCGCCAAACCTGGATATATCCACTAATAAGTCCACTATCGGTCGATCTCTAATAAATACCTTTAATGGATGCTAAAAAAGATAACTTACCCTAGTTGAAATAAAGGATGGATAGAAGAATCACAGTGGAGGATGATGCAAAATCTTTAAAAAAAGGAAATAATAAAAGAAATATACAGTATTACATTTCAGCAGTACAATCCAAATGTTGAATGATGCTAATTAATCAAATATGAATATCTAGAATAAATATAAAGTGAAACTAAGAATGTGCAAAAGATAACTTACAAGAAAAAAAAAACATTTTCAGCAAAGGAAGACAATTGTAAAATCTGAAATTGTGTTACAGGATCATATGGATTTGTATTTATTTATTGACTAGACAGCAAAATATTATGGTAACACGAGAAAATGCAGGAATTATGTCCATGTTTCTCATCTTTGCAGATCTTTTTCAATCAGTCACAAAATGTTAAACTGGTAAAGGCAAAGGTTGACCTAATATGAGCCATGCAATTAGCCAAATGCTGTTAGAGAACATGCGGCCCAGAGCAGTCAGCAAGAAGAGAAAGGCAAAGGTCGACCTAACAAGCATGTTGGAGTCATATGCAGAACTACAGAAGAAACAATATGAGGACTTCATGCCGGCTGAGCGAGTTCGTCAGCATCAGGAGAAAGAGTCTCTGGACAGCTGGATGTGGAGGAGCGCCGCTACCGAGCTCAGAGAGAGGAACGCCAGGAATATAATAGGATGTTCATGACAGTGCTTAACAGAGTGTTGGACACTTCTGCACCCCCACAGTTACAGCCAGATCCTTTACCTCATGTTTACTCAGCTCAACAACACAACACACACACACACCTGCATCGTCATACTCCACATTCACTCTTGTTCAGAAGTGCCCTACACACACACACCAGAGACAGCACGTCTCCATCCTATCAGGAGTTAGAGGTTTCAGAATAGGCCAGAAAGCAGCTTAGTTCAGGTCTTCAGAAGAGAATACTTTAGTCTGATGTTGTCTGTGTTTAAGGTGCTTTCACATAAGCAGAGTACGCCCAACAATACATAGGCTATGCTTTCTTCTGTAATTGTTTAATGGTGTTCATGTTTTTTCATCAAAAGTTAGAATCTGGAGCACTTTTTGTTGACCTTACATTGTTGTTCAGATATTACTATAACTTATTAACACTTTTACTCTTCATATGGAGCAGTGCTTTTATCAGAACATGTCTAGAAGTGTTTAATAATCGGCTCTCCTACTGTGCCTTTATTCTGAGTTCAGATCTATTCTTGAGCTGCTTATTGTACTTTCAGTAAAAGTTCTTGACACGTTTCTTGTCTCCCTTCTTTTTTATTGACAGATTAACTTATAATGTGAACAAGTTGTTGTCATACAAAACAGCAACATGAGTTGTGAAATACACAAACACTTACACTGATATGTTAAAGCAATAGTACATTTCTCTAGTCTAGCTCACATATAGAGTATCCAGTAGTGATTGTACAGATCTTCCAGCTCTGTTTAAAACATATTTCACACAATAACCTTAATTACATCAATGGAATATACAATTAAATGAATAGAATGAATGACATAGAAATGAATAGAAAATGAAACAATGTTTGAATTATGAACTAAATGATGACAGATAAAGGAAAGTTCATGCTTAATTCACTAAATCATGTTTTGTTTTAATCATTTTTGAGTTGTTTCTTGTTTCAGTGTTCAGTTATCTTATCAAAAGATGGAAAGCACAATTAAACACTTGAGAAATAAGAGCATAGGACATCTCTAATGGAGTTGGCAGTGTTGTTTGACTGAAGGTCATTGAATTAATGGACTCATTTACTCCATCATTGTCTTCATCATTGTCTTCATCATTGTCTTCATCATAGTCCTCATCATAGTCCTCATTGTGAATGTCACAGTAATTGTGAAGCACACGACACACACAGTGATGGTAGTGTTGATATGTTTGATGTCACAGTCGTACCTTTTCATCTCCCCTTGAGACGGCCCAAAGCTCTCTCGATGGTCATGCGTGCCTTGCTTAGCCTGTGGCTGAAGACAGCCTGTGCCGGTGTTGTTCCTCTGTGTTCTGCGTATGGTTTCATTACCCATGTGAGAAGAGGATACGCAGCATCCCCTAATAACACTATAGGCACATCAACATCATTAAATCTGTCTGTGCAGTTAGGGAACAGTGTACCATTGTGGCCCCTCTGGTGAAGCGATGAATGTCCAAACACCCCGGCATCGTGAAGCTTGCCTGGCCAGCCTACGTTAATGTCCCAGAAGCTCATTCGATGGTCGACCACACCTTGTAGAACGACTGAATAAAAGCCTTTACGGTTATAATAGTGTGTAGGGCTGTCGGCTGGACATAAAATGTTGGGCCGGGGGCGGGGGGAGCAATCGAACTCGGGTTCGGAACAGGCAATCGAGCCAAGTGTGAAAGCGCCCTTATATATTCTACATGAGCGCACACTGGACTGTCCTGTTTAACACACGAGGGCCGTATAATCGACTATGAACAAAACGATTTAATGTAAAACACTTTTCAGATGATCATTTTTTTCCATTCCTGGAGAGACTTGATGTGACTGATGTCTGAAGGATCAAATTCACTGACACTAAAGCTTTTACCTGGAGAAACAAGACCGCTTCTCATTCCTCTCATATAGACTTTTAGCTGAACATGCCCCGCCTGAGCAACTGGGGTTTAAACCCGGCAAGTGTTTCTGCTGCTTAGACCTGTCAAATAACAGATATAAGATTAAAATAATATCAGATTTGTCTTATTTCACATAAACACACACACAAAAAAAAAGATGAAAAATTAACTTCAGTAATAAATGTACTTTTGTTATGGTTTAATGTTCAGTGATTTCGTCCAAAAAATACAGAATTTTGGCGCAATTTTTTTCTCTATATAGTGTTGATATGGCAACTAGTAAATACTCTTAGTTTCGTCTTGCTGGCATGTGTGGAAGTATTTAAACCAAGTGTGTGACAGCCCGCGTTAGTGTGTATCCCGCTCACTCCTACTAAACACTCAGTCCAGTTATTACTGTAACAAACACTGTTTTAAAGTGTTTAATGTTGGTAGAGACACTTGCATTAAGGCAAATTATAAAATGGTATTTTTCCCCCTCAGTTTTCTCCCAGGGATGACTAATAATAAAGTATTATGTTTGAATACTGTTTTAACGCAACATTACATATGCAAACAGGTGTATATAGTTACTCAAAATAATCTGCATAGTTAAGGCGACAGAAAATGTTGAACGGGCATGTTTTCTGATCAGGCACTGAATAGAGTGACACATCAGAGGTCCTTCAGCCAAGTATAGGTCTCTGCAGAACAACAAGAAGGCGTTTCCCAATTATTGGGCGTTTTCAAACCGGCCTAGGCATTTTCCAACCATCCAATCAAAACCGTACGGAAGCCCTTTCAGAAACGGAAATGCGTTATTATTTTTTCTAATTTTTTCTTGATTTTTACTATTATGTCGATATCGCGACAACATTTATGTCAAAATAAAATATGTGTATAAAATACAGGTTACAGTACCTATTTTCTTAAAAAAAAAAAAAAGAAAAGTGTTACATTAATCTACTGAGAGATCTTCAATATGGAACTCTTTCATAAACCAAATTTCCCGTTCTTATGTTATAAGATACAGATATTGTATATAATAGCCTGTGAGTGTGTATTATATTTTATAATATTCTCTCCTACCTGTATGCAATTTTTCTCTAAATGTAAACCTTAAAAGCTAAAAGTATTAAAAATTACTTTATTACTCAACTATTTATAATTACATTAGTTTTATTTTCGTTTTGTGTGTGTTAACAACACAACATAAATCAAGTTGTAACGGTGATTAACAAGGAAAATGAATAGCAATTTCCAATAAAGTTACCAAATCCTACTGTAAAGCAATGGTGAAAATGATTGTATTGGTCTTTCTCACCTGTATTTTTCAAAATATGATATTTATATGTAATGACTGATATTTAAGTGATATTTGTAGCTTACATTAAATGATATATAAAGTAAAACGTATTGACCTTTAAATTAAGGTAAAATGTGTTAACTTAAAATAATGACTCTGAAAACTTTAAACATTAGCATCACTTTATTGACCGTATAGATACTGTAAACAATATGATGAAAAACTATATTGATAAATGCAGCATTCTAGTGGTGGAAATTTTGATTCTTTCCAGAGACTCGTTCATTTTCAGTTCGTTCACCAAAATGATTCGTTCATTGATTCGTTCAGTGATAATTTCTTCATATTACATATATACTGCAGCAGGTGGCGAAAAAGAGTGTATTTTATGCTATGTTTTAACGAACGTATTTACTTGTAAAAAAAAAAAAAAAAGAGGTGATTTGGCTTTGTTAAAATGTGTGCCTTATAACATAAGTCTTAATAAGTGGTTCAGATGACCAAACCAAGGTTTTCTTGCATAATTAACATTTTAATTGTTTAGTCAGACATACACATTCATAAATCTGGGATTATATTAAGCGTTGATGTTCTGGATGTTGAATATGAATATAAACAATTATATGTGCACACCTATAACTGCGCTTTGAATGAGATTGAATCACATGCTAAATGACCGGTCTACCACTCTCATTCACAAATGAAAGTAGGCCTACCAGTTAGTTCAATTCGTTCATGAACGAGATCTCTCTCTCTCGTTCAGACTCAAAACAGAGCGATCTCAGTCAGTGATAGACATATTCGTTCAGTAGATCCAACCAAATACATGCCCCTTCACAGCCCGAACTGAAATGCTATTTGCTGACGTTACGCAAATGAGACCTAACCAATACTGTCATATTTTTTTGGTTTGTTTTAGTTTTTAGAGAAGTGCATATGAAATGAATAAAACGTAATGAATTCATTTTTGATAATACAAAATGAACACAAGTAGTCAAGTAAATTGTTCAAAGTGCAAAATACCACAAAACTAAGACTAAAACACACAAACAAAATATAAGAAAAGCAGGTAACGAGAAGTGTAAATTTAAATCAAGTAAACAGTCAAGTGCGCCCCCTTAGCTCAAACCAAGTAAAAAATGACGGTGTTAATTTGTCTTTGTTATATTTAACCATTAGCTTGCGTTATTAACCTGTTTTCATTACAATGGTAAAGTGTAAATTTCTTTCTTTGATGCAAACATGCTAATACACAAACCTAGCTCTATCGGTTCGCCTGCTCCGCCATCATTATCGTTCAAACAACTGGTTATTTTCGTTCATGAACGACATGTACCAGTTCGTTCAACTCGTTCACAAACGATATCTCTCTCTCGTTCAGACTCAAAACCAACTCGGTCACAGTCAGTGAAGGGCGTATTCGTTCACTACATCCAACAAATCACATGCCCCGTCACATCTCATACTCGAAGGCTATTGGCTCGAGGTTCATTCTTTGACAGGTTGAAAACACTGGTTCACTGAGCTGCGCATGCGCTGCTAATAGCGCCGCGCTGCTGTGGAGGGAGGGATTTCACATTTCAGTGAACGAGAAATATGAGTCAATGGATTACGTGAACGAGAACGATTCGTTCACCTAAAGGATTCGTTCAAAAAGAACGATTCGTTCACGAACGTAACATCACTACAGCATTCTCTACTTAATGAATAAAATAAAATAAGCAATAAATGTGGCAAGTTCAAACATGAGGAACACATTGCATGAAACATTAGATGCTTCCTCCAGCCTCATAGAAACAGTTGTCTCCGCAGTATCCTTGGAAGTCATCAGAGCCAAAGAACCCCTGCATCACACCTCTTTGCCCTCTTCCTCTGTAGCCTTCACCACAGTCTTTGTATGTAGTCTCACAATGGAGACATCTGGATAGACTGTATGGAACCCTGTACAGGTTTCTGAAACTTGTGAAATTTCTGAAAATTTCTGAAAGCAGTGGGTGGAAACTGCAAAGATGCCTTTTTATAGCAGCTCTATTTATGTAGGTCTGTGGAAACTGACAGCAGTGAAAATGCTTGGCCTTTTGGCCACAGCCAAGGCCACAGCTGTATATAACATAATCTAAAGCAAAATTGTGAATAGCCATGTTAGTAGACGTATAAAAATGTTTAATACACATTTATAAGATATGCATATACACTTACCTCCATATTCAGTTGCTCTTATTTTATGCCCAGCTATATGGGCCACTATTTGATGATACTGTCTGGGCTTACATATTTGAGATGTGCAGAAGGGGCATGTGAATAGGGTTAGTATCTGCAAGGTAGCGCTGTGGTTGAGGCTCTTGTCCTCTCCACTGAATTGTGATGTGCTGAATAGACAACAAATTCATCCATTTTAATTTAAAAAAAGTTTCCTCCTCTGTACATAATCATTTTACATTTTAACATTCATCCATTATGTTAGTCTATAGGTTTGACTACACATGTGAGGTATTAATGCCTGCACTGATATAATGAAGAGTGTTGAACATTGACTAGTGAGCTGATCTCACTGCTAAAAAGGTCAAATCATGTTTCTGTTTAAATCTAGTGGTCTGCAGAGGTTTTTGTTAGGGTTATGTTTAGGGGTACATAATGGGTTATGAGATATTGAGCGTCAGCGTCAGTTCTGGCAGGCCAGGTAGTCAAGACGCTGCTAATGCTGTTTGCTAAGAACACTGTCCCGTCAGCTGATCTGCTCCAGCTGAGCTGCATTAGCTGGGTAACTCCCCTCGCTGCTCAATGGCCAAAGCTCAAACAAGGCGCCCTATTTAAAGCACATTCAGTTTGCTCATACATGCTTGCTGCTCGCTTCTGCTGCCCGCCACCTCCCCAGCTCCTCCTTATGCATAACGTGGCATTTGCTTTATGTCATGTTGCTTGCTCTGTTCACAGGGGGGATATTTTAGCTCTCACAGTCCTAAACTGTGTGAGCGTTCCCTAATGCTGCTGCTGCTGTCCTCTGACTCTCTGCTATTTCATGGTGCTCATGAAAGGTCAGAGGACTCCCTGAACAGAGCCATACCGCCAAATTTCAATTCAGGAACATCAACTTGTTTGCAATCTATTCAATGAATATTCTTTATTTTTATTGTCCGTGTGTTCTTGACTTAATGGACCTGACAGAAATAATATAAATAAAATTTATATTATAAAATATAATAAAATTAAATTTGCAGTTAGATTAATGTGCACAACACTTTCCTTAAAATGTATTTATAGTTATTTTTTGTACATATTAGTACCTATACCCCCGGTTTCACAAACAATTTTAAAGCCTAGTCCTAGACTAAAATGTAAGTCTGAGCTGTTCCAACTGAAATAAACTTGCACTGACTGATCTTAAAATATATCAGTGCCTTTGTTTTGTCTCAAACAACACCCGTAATGTTTTTTTTTCTAAGCATGTTTATGAAAATGATTTAAATGTCCTAATTGAACTATGGACTAATCCTGGTTTAGGCTAAACCCTGTCTGTGAAACCGGGCCATAATGTCCTGGGGACATAGGCTAAATGGCACCTATTCGTTGTTTTCTAGTCTGACAAGCTAACTATTTTTTTTATATATTAGAATACGCCGACAGGAAAAATTAAGCAAACTACCACTAACTACCTGGATGCCAGCCGAACTTAACCCCGCCCACAAAAATTTTAGGACGGGAAGTTCGGTCTGGGCTGCGTTCAGCCCCGACAAAACGTTGCACAACGTTTTTTAAATGGAAACGGTGATGCGTTGAACACACTGTTCTGATGACGCAAGAGTTGCAACTATAGCAGCTGAGAAGGCCATTCTTTGTGTTCTTTGTGAAGAATTTTCGGAGCCTGATGAAGTCGGTATAAATATGTGTTTAATACTACAAAATATGCCCGATGTTACAGTTACTGCACTTGCCGCCCAGAACAAAAGAGAACAAGAGAGAACATCCCAATCGAGTGAAGGGATTGCTGAAACTGAAATGGAAGCACACATCTTACCTAATTCAGACTAAAACACATCTATTTAGCCTCACATACTGACTTTATTTGTAGTTCATACTGTTTTAATACCCTGTATTTTCTTTCTCATTTTTAGGAAAAACACTTAATTACCATTGTTTATTTCTATACCAAATGTCATACACTTGCAATGAAGCTAAAAATATAAACAACTACATCATGATGTTGATATCCTATATTTTTACAATAAAACTTTCGACAAACATGTCTTCTAATATCCTCAGTTGTTGCGTATACCGAGCTGTATCGAACACATTTGTAAATTACTTTCCTTGAACCCATTGTGCGAGTTCACTTTAATACCGCGTGCTTTATATACATGTTGCTGCTGATTGGACTGCAGTTCTGACACACCCACCAAACAATAGAAAACGTATCTCAAACCATAGATATCATAAGGCTTGTTCGACTTGAACCGGCGCTGCACAGACCGATCGGTGAATGACATCAAAGTACCGCGAGAGCGAATAGAAAGTAGACGGCACCTATATGCTTTTGAATTGCTCTCGCGGTACTTTGATGTCATAAACCGATCGGTCTGTGCAGCGCCGGTTCAAGTCGAACAAGCCTATATAAAAACGCTAGGTGTCTCGTGCGCACTGCTGGCCAATGGAGGTCGACGTCAGCACATGGCGGCCATCATGCCACAGGGTGCTCGCTCACTCGTTTAATGGTGCATGGACTTTTAAATAACCATAACTTGCTCAATTTTCTACCGATTTTCAAACGGTTTGGTTTGTTATAAATGTCAGAGATGTAGTTATGACACTGCATACATACACTGCATACATATGAATAATTATAACATACATGTTCAAGCATTAGGGATTATAGCCACGTTAATAATGTTTGTAAGAAACCAAACCGTTTGTAAATCCGTCAAGATTTCAGCGAGATAAGAGGATTTGTGTGCGTGCTGATCATTCACTTTACATTAAGCCTGCCTGTGACAAGATGGCCGAACGGTGATGCCGGAAGTGACTGCGCCATAAGACATCTAGCGTTTATATATGATATCTATGTCTCAAACCCCGTTGCAAACCGGTGCACGCCGTTTCCAGGAAACATGACGTTCAACCCGGAAACCGTAGCAAAACGTTGCGCACCGTTTTGAACTTGAATGTGCCCCTGGACTCGATCCGTTGAGGAGCTATTATGCCCGAACAAAAATTGTTCGGACCAATCAAATTGTCAGGGCGGGCTTTATACGATGATGGACAGATGAGCAACGGTAACGTAATCATCCACATCATCAAAAAGCCCTTGGGTTGAATTCGTTTACAACAAAGATGGCTGCCACTGGAGAATTGAGATTTCACAAGTTCACACTTACAAATAAGTCAGATAGAATAAATGCATATTTGACGTGCTGTCCGAGGAGAGGCTCCGGGATCGGTATTCGGCACGAACCCAAAGTACTCCCACCGTATTCCTGGCTGTGGAAGAACAGGCCGAGAGTGAGTGGAGGGATGCTGGAAACTGTCAAGGAATGTTAGGTGAGTTGACAGAGTGAATATATGTTTCCTCTCATGCTGATAGTGTAGGTGTTTGATGACAAGTTGATTGGATTGATTATGTGAACGTGCTCCTGCCGAACTTTGTTTATGAAACATTATGTGTCGATTTCGCCATCGCGTCTGTTATAGAAGATATCGACAGCGCATTAATTTTAAAAGAGGAACAGAGAACCGCGATCAAGGCATTTGTCGATCGGAAACATGAATGAAAACTTACTCCGTTGCTCTGATTGGTTGTTGTAGGTCTGTCCAATTGAGTGCAGAGGCATTTTCCTTCCTGATTTGGTTGAAACACGCCCCATAATCAAAGCTCAATGGAGCAGATCAGACTCACTCAGATCAGAATCTGAGTATGACGACGTCAGGCTAACTATCAACACTAAAGTATCAAACTTCTTGTACCAAAAAGTTAGCGAATGTTTGCTAATGGTTAGCGATAGATTGTAAGTGGCAGACCTCTTGGAGCTTTTTCTGTCTAATCATGTTGCAAGCAAATTTACGCAAACTAATTAAAACGTTAACTTAGACAAAATGAGAATTTACAAAAATCCACTTACATCCATATGCAGGACAGGTGATCTCTCTCCTCATTTCACCGCTTTCTCGCTTTATTACTCATATCTGATGGGAAAAGCGTATTCAAGTATTAGGAATCGCCCACTCAAGTTTTAGCAAACCAGGCACAGAGGTTGTAAAACGCCTACAACAGTTGTAAAACGCCCCAAAATTGAGGCACGCCTTTTGTTGCTCTGCAGAGACCTCGTTCTCCCTTCAGCGGCTGTCCCGCGCTCGAGCGCCTGATGATGACGTTCTGCTAGTTCAAGCTCTTCCGTTAGAACCGAGAAGACGCGGGACGTTAAAAACCCTCACAAACGATCATATGTCACGGTAAGTTCAGTCAGTCTTTATTTAATATCATGTCATGTTATTAGATCTGTGTTTATAAGACCATATGAAACATTTCTATTGAACTGAAAAGAACAAAAACTGGGCTATAAAAAGGACTGGATATCGAAAGTGAAAGTAAATATAACGGATTATTTTTATATCAGTCTGTGTTGATTTATTGAAAACTGAAACAGTCCTTAAAGCGACGTTATAAGCCGAGTTTCCTCACACATTTTCCGCTGTTTTGTTATCGACAAAGTGAATATCCGAGAAATAAAAAAGAAAGATTGCGAAATGTCCTTTCTCCAGCCTGTTTTCCATCAAATTGGCCTTTAAAAAAAAATGTATTTATGTTTTATTGAAGACAGAACAAGTAGCGAATATAGCTTAAAATTGTACAATACAAAATGTGGCAGCAGGGAATCCGAAAATTATATCATAATATGTTAATCACTTTTTTTCTTCTTTTTTACCTTGGGTATGAATTTACACGTGTTTTTGTTTATGTATATACAATTTTGCCAGCAGTATAAAAATATATATATATATATTCTACACAATGGTATCCTTTAATTTAGTAAATATTTAATACTATTTTACATTAAGGATAAATGCTGCCAATTCCCTCCAAAAACTTTGGATAATTTTACAATCAAAAAACAAATAAGTCAACAACTCTTTCTCACTTTACAGAAAGCATAAATCATCAATATCAATAGAATAGTGACATTCTCAGCATAATCTAAGGGTGGCGGAGGCAGAAAGCAGACGATGGGGGGGGGGGTGTGAAAGTGTGGCTGGGCCGGAATAATTCACATCATCCGATGTTTTTCTACTGGCTTCATTTGGGAGAAAGCAATGATGGACCGTCCCTCAGTGGCGCCAGTTCACTAACAGTCAAGCTATGGCAAGTTCATGACGTTATTTAATCTCACAATATTACGAGACAATATCAATTCAAATAAGTCAAAAATGACAGATAAGAGCGAGACACAACTGCAGTTACGACATTAACCAACAGCACCAACCCATTTAAAACCTAAAATATATATTTAAGAGAATAATCACATATTTGGAAACTGGAAATAACCTGGTGACAGCAGCTTTATGAATGAATACAAATTCCCTTACGGTCCTACAAAGAAAAGATGGAATAGAGATCTCATAAATGAGTGAATTCGGCTGGTTTAAAGCCACTATAGGCCTACGTCGCTAGCAAACAATGTGTTTTATCTGATTAAAGTGTGTTTACCCCTTCACTATTTTTCTGTGACTGTCTTTGGGACGCACAAAACATTTTTTTTGTTGGAACTTTTTGTTCACACAAAAATGGAAATTCAGTAATTATTTACTTATTACTTATTACCTTATAGCAGAAATGACATACTTCACCTTTAAACACTCATTTTAAGCTTTAAGCGCCATTGCTCAGTGCCATCACGTGAAGAAGGAAAACAGAAACACAGCAGGAGAGAGAGACCCGAGTCCTGACAAACAACTAAGTTATAGTACAATCATGTCTGAGTCCTGTATCGTCCGCCTGCCATACACTTCAGAAAACCCCTTGCCCAACAATATCACATGCTAACACTATTGCATAACCACGCCACGGCGGGCCAGACTAAAACCCTTAGCTTACCCCTTTATGGCTGATGTTTGTTCTAAACGAGTCAGAGTCGCTGAAGATGTTGATATCGTCATAAACTAATCAGACTATCTGGTAGTTCTCTTTTCATAGGACAAGAAAAACAGAGCATTACTGGGCGCTGGCGTGTGATGTCACTGAAGAGACGATTAGCATGTTCTGATTAATATTAGGATAGAGTTTTAATGCATGAAAAAACAATTTCGCCTTAGAGCGCATAAAAGCACCTTTAGCTAAAAATACATTTAGTCAAGATGGGTTGAATTATAACTAATTCAGCTTCTTCCTCAGCAAGATTTTGCTTCTGTTCCAATATCCCCAATTTATCCAGTAATTCTAACTTTTTTTATCTATTGATTTTTCTGATTCGTTACTATGTTTAACAGCAATCGTTCTGGCATTATATTTGGAAAATTATTTTTAAATCCTTTCTTTGAACCTGCCAAGATATCATTGGCAATATTTTTAACGCAGTTATTAAAATACTCATCATGAAGAAGATCATTATTAAATGTTCAGTTCCCTCTGAGACTAGAGTTCTCTTCTGTGCCTGTAAGCTTTAAAGAAATAAGCTTATGGTCAGTCAAAGGGGCATAAATATGAACAGTTTTCTCAAAATATTGCAAAGCAGATGTAAAAATTAGAAGCAAGTCAAGTCTAAATTGTAGAGTTGTTCTGATTCCGATACTAGTATCGGAAATGCCGCCGATACCAATAAAAATTCTGGCATCGGTATCGGCGAGTACTGTACATCTACCCATGTACCGATCCGATACCATTATATTAAACAATACCTAGTTATGCACGCTAGCTTTGCTTAACGCTGCAAATCGGAGATCAATTCTTCTTCGCTGCTCTAAACAGTGGTTGCTTGTGGCAACACAGGAAGTTGTGCTGTTGCCACAAGCAACCACTGTTTAGAGCAGCGAAGAAGAAATGAAAACGCGTGCAGTATGAGTATTTCAGACTGGACCAACCAGCCAGTAAAACGGCGACATGTCTCCAGGGGCGGCCTTAAGCATCTGGGGGCCCGTTTCAATAACTAATATGGGGCCCTGCCCACATAAAATGTAAACATAATAGAGCAGAAAAAGCAAGGATTCCTGTTGGTTTGCATCATATTATTTTATTATGCGCACTTTCAGCTTCATGAACAGGCAGCTCAACATAGAAATAATCCAACCTTATTTGATTAAAACTATATACAATTATACAGCGTTTTACGTTGGAATAAGCCTCGCCCTTTCACGCAGGGCAACATCACTGCTTAATTGATTTGCGCAGTATATTTTCAGCTGTCTGGGCTGACTTAAAAAAAAAAAAAAAACAGCTCAAACATCCCCTCAACTTGAAGTATTACGGAGCCCGGGAAGTCACCTGTGTGAGTAAAAATAAGCTAATTTTAAAAAAAATCCGTGGCGACGGTTTTGCAATCCGTGCGCCCAGTTTATAAACCGTACTCACGAATTCTCAAACTGTTCCCTCGGTTTAATAAACCGTACCCACGAGTTTTTAATCCGCGCTCTCAGATTTGAAAACAGTGCCTTCAGTTTTTGCAATCTGCACTAATTCATAAACCGTGCCCACGCTTTCACAATCCGTTCCCACGGGTTTGTAAAATGTACTCACGGATTTGTGACTCTCATTTTAGAAGAACACCAGGAGGTACGTTGTTAACGAATCTTATAGT
This sequence comes from Rutilus rutilus, assembly GCF_951802725.1. Classification (NCBI taxonomy): domain Eukaryota; kingdom Metazoa; phylum Chordata; class Actinopteri; order Cypriniformes; family Leuciscidae; genus Rutilus; species Rutilus rutilus. The sequence goes on from NC_140210.1 coordinate 60,251,368, forward strand.
ATATTGTTTTATTGTGTATTAAGTGGAATACATCAAATTGTCTTAGTTGCGTCTAGCGGGTATGGGTGAATATACAATTTAATATGAATGGCGTGAATCAAAATCTTTTGTTTATTTGTGATAATCTTAACACTTTAGTATTCTAAAATACTAAATAACAAAAATAACAAAAGCGTCTTCTAATATAGCATATAAAATGTAATAATAATAATTATAATTATTATTAGAGTTTATAACTATAAATGAGTTCACTTAAGACAGTAATATGTTTATCATAAAATAATTTATGAACGCTTTATTTAAGCAAAAATTATGCAAAAAAATGTAGGCCTATTTTATCCAAAACTGTAAAAGGTTAGGTTATAGCCTATAAAAATAAAGCATTGATAAATTATTTTATGACAAACATATTACTGTCTTAAGTGAACTCATTTATAGTTAAACACAAATAATAATAATAATAATAATAATTATTATTATTATTATTATAATTATTATAATTACATTTTACATATTTAGAAGACGCTTTTGTCCAAAACTTACAAAAAAGGAACAAAGCAATTCGTCAAATATCAGTCATATACAGGTTAGAAAATAATACTAAAGTGTTAAGATTATCACAAATAAACAAAAAAAATTTGAAGTGGCCGAGAGCTACTCATGTAGGCCTAATGCAATAATTAAATCTCTTAAATAATAACTCTTAATTGATTAATAAATCTCATAACTCTCATATTAACAACTATGCTAACTGTTTTAGACCTATAAGAGTTATTGTAGGTCTATATATGTCACCCTTAATTGACATATATATATATATATATATATATATATATATATATATAATTATTATACTATAAAAACACATAATTATATAAATTAATTACATAACATAATCATTTCATGATTATAGTGACCAAAATGAGCATGGTTATCACATGATCCTGTTCAAAAAGTAGCCTAGGCTACTAATACTACACAATGAAATCAATTCACCAAGTTTTATGTCGAAAACCAGCAAATAACAAATAAACTTATACCATCAATATGCACTTTTTGTTTACATAAACATTAAAATAGTAACATTAAAAATGATGGCCAAATTTGAAAGGAGTGTCTTGCAACATGTTATCTACTAACATGTACAAGTTCAAATAAAGTTTTGACAAAAACGTTTTTATAAAAAGTTAAACCTCGCATATTTCATTTTTATAAAAAGAATGATTAAAAAAAGACAAAATACTGACATTTACAATGCACATTATCTTTTATAGTAAAATTCGGTCCGATTTTCCCGTGGCGTCTGTCGTTGCTAATGCTATGCAACCATGCGCTCTCCACAACGACAAAGAAGTTTTAATAGCTAATGGATTTCCACCACCGAAAAACGCTTGCTGTAGCTCTGCTAGAATATTTATTTACGGAGAATAAAAAAACACCCGTAGTTTGGGTGCACCCCCATCCTTCATGTTGACTCGTTGCGCCTGGAAAAAAATGAGCGCGTCGCTTCAATTATTTGAAATAACGAACTTGAGCGCGCAAAAGACGCGATATTGAACGGCCCTTGGTGAGCTACCTCCAATCAGGCCACGAGCTACTGGTAGCTAGCTCGCGAACGACGTGTTGGAGACCACTTTAGACATTATGTCTGAAAATCAATATCCTAGGGAGAAAATGAATGGGATTTTCCTGTTCTGTTGGGGGCCCCCTTGGAGGGCGGGGCCCGTTTCAATTGAAACGGGTGAAACATAGGTAAGGCCGCCTCTGCATGTCTCATATGCCATACTGCAATTTCGAGGCACAAGTATTAGCAACACGGTTCGTTGGACCATTTTTCCTGCAGACCAAAATTTCGTTATTTCAAATGAGGCGCGCGGCAAGCGCATAGAGACGCTGGCGCCCAACATCAAATGGCAAACGTAATGAAAACGGAACAAAATTGCTCTACTCGTTATTTTGTGCTTCACGGACCATTAAATAGTTTGGACCAGTGCAGCGTGAGCTGATCTTGATCAAGCGACACTGTTACTACACAGCGCTAAGACATCCAGTAAAGAAAGCATTTGAATTCGCCACTGAAGTAATAACATTGCTGCGAGATCTAGTGAGAAACATTCACATTTCTCCGTTATTAACGGATCAAACAGCGCTGATGTGGAAACCAGAAACATTGTGCTTTCAAGTAACGTTACGTCGGTTTTGCTTTGACATTATGAATAAAATTCCTGCCCTCAAATGTTAATCTGAAATAAAATAAACCTTTGTTTATAACTACTACAATATTACATTTCATTTTTTTATAAGGAGCTGTTTTTGTTTTATGTCAAGTATAGCTCCATCATTGCTCAAAGTAAAAAATGATCATACTTTATGATGTTAGTTTTAATAAAAAAAAAATAAAAAAAAAATGTAAATCAAGGAAATTTCTCTGCCATTTCTTTCTTTTTGCTGTATTGAAAACGTACCGAACTGTGACACCAGTGTATCGTATCGAACCGAACCATGAATTTTGTGGACCGTTGCACCCCTATTATTCATATATCATTTTTTTAGATTCCTAGATTTATTTGTTGCACTTTTTTATACAGTTATATTGTAAAACTAAAATACATTTAAAAAAATAATTCTATCAATTCATACAGGGCTAGTATGAATTGCAGCTGTATAGATACACACCCAGGTATCGGATTAGTACTCGGTATCGGCCGATACCCTGAGTCCAGGTATCGGAATCGGTATCGGGATGGGAAAAAGGGTATCGGAACATCTCTACTAAATTGCAAAGATTTGTTTTTGTTAGACCATGTATATTGTAATCTCCCGGGGTTGTAGGTTCGCCAAGTATGTGTAAGTGATAAGTTGGCACACAAGAGTTACACATGTTAGGTTAGATTGTGTGTCACGTTGACAAGAACAAGGAGGATATTTATTTATCAATTGTCCAAGCATTCATTAAAAATCACTCTTTTGGACAAATTGTCCCCATTGAAACCCATTAAAACTGTACTTTTTTATCCCCATTTAATTATAAAATGATGCAATCTTTGTTAATAGACTTTCATTCTATTTTTACAATTTTTTTTATCAGATGGTGCCATTTTTTCAGGTTTGGTCTATAAAGCAAATTTATAGCTTTATTTATAGCTCGCTTTATTCCTGTTCTCTGCTTCGGCATATTGTAGCCAATTGGATAAATTAGGCAACGATATTTGTGTGGGTGTGTTGTAGGGGTGTGAACCGACACTGGTCTCATGGTTCGGTTCGATTACAATTATCATGTCATCGATTCAGTTCAATTCGATATCACAATGCATCGTGATGCACCGCATTCTCAATTTTAAATTTTTCTTCAAAAGTGATGTTTCAAGTTTCAAGGGAGTAAAGCTTGTTTATGCCATTAAGAAAAGGAAAATCTGTCAAATAAATTTTGTTTTAAAGAAATGTTAATTTAAAAGCAGCGCTCATTAATCAGTGTATTATGTTACCATTAAAGTTGCGCGCATCAACCGTCGCCGAATCCGCTGTTGAAGGTGACGATCATCCATTTATAATCACGCATAACAACACAGAATAATTGTAATTCGGGTGCGGATACTTAAATCAGAGAAAATTATTTGGGTGGGCGGATGATTTATTTTTGGCTGCGGATTTGGCGTTGGAGCTCATCTGCTTAGTCTAAAGCATTCAGACTGCAGGCGCTAACAGCTCGGGGTGAAAACGACTAACGTGGTTTATCAAGTTAGTGGTATTACCTCCTGCATATTCTATTTGTGCGTGACATGAGCGCACACAGCGCGTGTCTTCTGCAGGTCGTGCTTACCAGGTTGTTCATAAAAAGCCGAAATGTGCCCAGATGTAGGCTTTAAAGTAGTTGGAGCATTTTTAATTTTCTCGCACTCGTGTCTCACCTCCCTCTGCCATTGTATGCTACCGCGACAAAGCACGTACGCGTCAAATGACGTCAGAAAAGTGCAAGTACATTATAATCGGTTATGGTCTATTACTGAACTGATACCGAATCGTCCTTGTCTGCATCGCGATGCATCGTAGAAACGATAAATTTTGACACCCCTAGTGTGTTGGTATGGATGTCAGAGTGTGGTTGGTATGTGTGTTATAAAAAAATGTGTTTGTGTGCATGTGTGTGTTTGTAATATTGAGAGAGAAAAACTCAACTGCAAATACAAACAAATCCAATCGCTGTGTATCTCCAGTGGAGTTTTGCTGGCATCCAGTGGGGAAAGTCTAGTACTGCGCCCAAACAAAATCTTACCGAAAGCTAATTTTTTTAGATATCATCCTCATATTTGGAACACAACTTATTTAGATGTATGTAGGGCTGTAATCAACCAAAGAAAATCTTGGTCGACTAAAGTCCTGAAATTTTCGACTAAAAATCGACTAAAAATGACGTTAGGTAAAAAAAAACACTTTAAATTAATTAGCTGCGCACTGTGCGCCTTGTTGCCTTGTTGTCCGCCTAAATGAATTATAAATGTCCGCCTAAATGAATTATAAATAAACATAAAAAACTAGTAGGATATTTGCAGTATTAAATCGTTTTTGACGTAATTATTTTGCACTGAAATGAGTCTGACACACGAGTCTGTCGGCTCTGACAGCGTTGCATCACGTGCACCTGCGCAATATCATAGCCTATGATTTCCGAAAATACTACTATGTTGTCAACTAGTGATATCATGACAAGAACTTTTGAGGAATATGTAACATAATTTAGACAATTGTTTTTGTCATATGTATTATAATAACTGACAGACACTATAATTTCAGCCGCTCTGTGCAGCTCGCGAACATAGAAGCTCAGCTTCGCGGCTGGGATACGAATAGACTATTAACTTAAAGCTTTTACTCTTAAACACAAAGGGCACGTCCACTTTAATAAAAAAAATTATATTTATTAAACAAACCAGATCAAGTAATAATATTCAGCAAACCTTCTAGTAGCCTACTTTCTTCAATCTGTCTCTCTTCTCCAGTGGGTTGGGCTAATCCAAAAGAAGTGAAAACAAGGGGAGTGTTCTGAAGACAGACTGTTACCTGTGAAACAGCGGTGCTCTGAAAACACCGCCATTAGCAACTAGTGTTTTCCACCTGATGAAATGAACGCGGCAAAACTGATGAAATGAACGCGGCAAAACCTATTTTTTTACAGTCTATGGGCAAAACTGATGAAATGAACGCGGCAAAACTGATTAAATGAACGCGACAAAACTGATTAAATGAACGCGACAAAACTGATTAAATGAACGCGACAAAACTGATGAAATGAACGCGGCAAAACCTATTTTTTTACAGTCTATGGGCAAAACTGATGAAATGAACGCGGCAAAACTGATTAAATGAACGCGACAAAACTGATTAAATGAACGCGACAAAACTGATTAAATGAACGCGACAAAACTAATGAAATGAACGCGGCAAAAAATCGACCAATCAGAATTTTGGTCGAGCCAGAACGTATCGACCAAATAATCGACTAATCGACTGGGAGATTACAGCCCTAGATGTATGGCTTTGATTTTCTAGCCGTTTTCGAGTTCAACTTGTTTCATAAAATATATATTTTATATAAAATAATGTTCATAAATAATTTTCATAAACTTAAACCTATATAACTTTTTTTGGGGATTTACTTATTAAATTTTTTTTACTTCAGCAATAATCTGCCAAGGGTATTCTTTAAAATGATACCAAACTTAAAGGGATACTTCAGGATTTAGCATTAAGCTTTGTATTAGTAGAAAACCTGTAGTATTTTCGAATTACCGTGCTTTCCTCCTTCATGTCCCCCTCAGATGAGAGATTTATGTATTTTTTGTCTGGAAAAAATCCTCAGATGACGCAAAAATCGTCATTTTGCGTCATCGGAGGATTTTTTGGCCAGAGCAGGGCTCCAGACTAACTTTTTTTATTAGGAGCGCTATAGCCCCTAACTTAAAATTTTAGGAGCGCAAGCAGAACATTTAGGGGCACACCTTAAATCACCTTACAATGCAATTATTCACATTTTCCCCCAAATAACTGTATTACTGACAAATGCTTTGATAATAAATAGACATAACGTACAGAAATTACAATGTGCAGTTTTACTTTAAGTTCACAGGGCTCCAGACTAACATGTGAGGGCAGCAGTTCAAAAGCAAAATGAGTGGCAAAATAGCTATTAGGGAGTGAAAATAGCCAATAAGCTATTATTTTACAAGCATATGTTTACAATGGTAATTTAATCTTTTTTCTTTGTGTGAGTTTTCCTACTTCTTGAAACTTTTAGTTTTATAAATAGGGACAATCTTTAAAGGATGAACAAAAAAATGTTTTGGTCAACACATTAAAAATAACATTTAAATATGATATTATAGTTTTGAAGTGCTGGAAAAAGATATGTGTAGGCCACTGTTATAACCATAGTATACCATAGTTACAGTTAAGTGTTACTACATTAAATCCATGGTGAATGTTGTTGATCTGTGGACCTAAAGCCTTCTATAACTTGTTCGTTCATGCCACGATCTTGGTTTTTCCTGGAGAAACTTTCTCCTGGTCCACTTTCTCCTGGTTTCCACGTCAGCACTGTTTGATCTGATATGGTTTATAACAGAGAATTCTGCGTCGAATCTGAATGTTTCTCACTGGATCTCGCAGCGATGTTATTAATTCTGTCACAAACTCAATGGATTTCTACACTGGATCTCAACGATGTAACAGTGTTGCGTGATCGAGATCCGCCCGCGACTGGCGAGAGAAGCTCTGCACTGTCTATAATTGGTTCATACTATTAAACGGTCCGTGAAGCAGAAATGAGTAGCGCAGTTTTTTTTTCGCTTTCATTTTGTTTTGATTTATTAACATGTCACTCTATGCTCTATACTCTATGCTTGAGGCTGAGATTGTGTCTAACTAGCGTATTGTGTTTAAACTGCGAAGTGCCTGCACTGTCTGCAAACTTCGTGTTCCCCGCAGTTCTGGGGTAGCGACTGCAACATTCACAGTTCATTAAGTTCGTCTCCTTACAGTACCTCAACCAGCTGAATTCTCTCAGCCAGTCTTCCCGAAAATGGTGGGTTCGGGCCAGGGGCGGAGCTAGACTCTCAGTACAGTGGGGGCGGAGCTTCATCATGGGGCCCTCTGCTACCAAGTCATTTTAAAATCAAAACCGTTAAAAAAAAACGTAAAATATCTGATGAATGCATATGTAATAATGTGTCACTTGTTGAGCCAAGTAAGCTTATGTTAAATAAAACACAAAGAAAAGACACATTTTTGACAAGTTTGTATTGACGAACAAAGAAAACAGTTTCCCAGTCAAGTAAAAATGTTTTTAGCACCACAGCACCACAGACAGCGCCATCTGATTGACAGCGATGGTGCTGAACAGGCCAAGTGCGCTCAATCAGTGCCACATTATAAAATTGACATGGCACTATTATATATTGAACAAAAAGTTTGTTTACAACTCCATAGGTAGGCTAAAGGTGCTACATGAAAACTTAACTGGAATGAAAACTTCTGATTGAGTGACTTATTCATAACTAAAATATACATTTTTAAAGATGATTTTTTTTCTTACCATTTTGTTGTTAACAATCCTGCAGAACAAATAAATCTAACAAAACTATATCATGGTCCCTTATTATTAAATCTTCATCCTTCTCTCCTTCATGGTGGCAGGACGGCGTCGGTGGTGAGATCCATCTTTAACTCAGAATACAATGCACGAAAAGAGCAAAACTCCTCCACTACGTCTTCTGGCTTGGGCATGTCTTCTGAGTAGAACCGGGCCAGCTCAAGCATTTTCTCCTCAGCATCAGAGTGCTCAAACCGCTTTGGGCAGAGTACTGCGAACAGTTTGGCCATTTTTTTGAAGTCTGAAAATCGACTTTCAAATTGCCCCACAAAAACATAGAGAATGTAAAAATAAAAACCTGCTTTGAAGCGGATCTGGTCTAGGCCTGTTGCGATAGTCAATAAATCAATTAATTGCACGAAAAAAAAAAAAGAGCTCGATCATTTTTCCGGCCGCGATAATTCCATTTGCATGCTTGTTTGTTTTCCTCGTCTCTCTCTCTCTCTCTCTCTCTCTCTACCAAATAGACTGGATGACCACTCTCGGTTCCTTAGCGTATAGGAGGAGTGAACCCTCTTGTTGTCAGTTGCATGGTCTTTGTGTGGGGAGGCGGCACAGCGGCGCTTGTCAAAGTGACAAAGTAACAAATTCTGAAAAGCGCCGACACCTGCAGGATTTCACCTGACGGTACACAAGCATATTATAATCTATCTGTTCCGTGAGAGCCTTTATTGACGTTTTTAAATCTGAAAACTCCAAAAAGCAACGAAATTGTGAGACTGGTTGTTCTCTCGAACGATACTCGACGACAACGCTCAGCCATCAGGAAGTGAGTGCTTCTAATTCTCCATTGAATCCAATGGGGTTGCTGTGTCCATTTCTTTTACTGTCTATGGATCTCACTCACAGAATGTACACATAGTGTCAACCATCTTTTTTTGAAAGCTAAGCTAGCAGGCTCTTGTTCTGTGGAGAAAGCTGAGTAGTGGAGAAAGCTGAATAGTAGGGGTTACCATCCTCTTTTTCTCTGACATCTCCGGCCGTCGAGATCATCCAAAATGTTCAGGATTCGGCTTTTGCTTTCTGCAGTCGCCATTCATTGTTTACATGGGTAGTTGACGTGACGTGGCTTTTTCACCGTCACAGAAGATAAAAAATAATTTATTTCACATTTTCATCATTTAGAATACTGTAAATGGTTAAACATTTTCTTGTTTTACATGAATTTGTTGTTTTAATACCCGAGTTATTATTATTATTTTTTACAACTTTGAGCCAAATCTCAAAATCGTCCTAAGGTGTGATGGTAGACAAAATTATTTCATACATAATATATGTATATATAAATAAAGAAAGTGGTCATCACTTTTCCTATACATACATTTCTAAAAGTGTAGGAATATCATAAAGTTTGTCACAGAAAAATGCAATAACCTGATATTAAGTTGGGCAATATCATGGATAACTACATTAGTTGAAAGACCCCATTCAAGGTCATGTGACTGAAGACCCCTATGAAGCCCATGAGCAGTGCACATGTTAAGTATTTCTCTCAGAATTGTTCAAATATTTAACTGTTTTCAGACCACTTAAGTTATTAAGTTTTTTTGTCCTTTGGTGTGACACCCCTAAATTTCATTTTTTTTATTCAAATTTGTATTTTTAACAGCAGGACTATGTAATATTATGCAAATGTATCATGCCAATTGCTAATGACAGTTCAGCTAGTATTAGCATGGTTATTAACTGCCACAAAAGCTCAAATGTCCTTTGGTGTGACAGGAAAGTCACAGAAAATGTCCGTTGGTGTGACACTTTGGCCTGTCACACCATAGGACGCAGATGTCACAAATTAGGACAAGACCTCCTTAAGAAGCTATTAAAACAAATAGATAAAGTTTCAAAAAAAAAATAAAAATAAATGTCCTCCTTTATAATTGTTACAATAAACACTATATATTCTGACTATTTTTATGCAATGACTATCTTTGTCCTTTGGTGTGACGTTTTGTCCTATGGTGTGACACACATAAAACAACAGAAACATATACTTATTTTAAAATATATTTAAAAAAAAGAGTCAAGTTTGGCATTAGGGGAGTTACAATAATATCTCCTCTTAGATAGGTACAATTTCAAACAGTTTTGTAATGTTGGCGAAAAAGTTTTATTGACATTCGTAGGGAAAAGTTTATCAAGTTCATCTATTCATGGTGAAAATGATTCTAATTAGTACTTTCATGTAAAATAAATATCACTTTAAGAAAATAATGTTTTAATAATGTGAACAATTCTGTCTCAAGTAATTTTTTTATGTTATTTAATATAATTTCTTAGTACTTTTTAAATGTCACACCATAGGACACATTTACAGTACTGTTGAGTGAAAACGTGAAAAAAAATATATGAAGTCATTGACAAAATGAGTGACCACTACTATTTTCTGAAACTACAGTTTTCATACTCCATAAATATATGTATTTTTTCTTAAAAAGTTATGTTTTCCAAAAAAAGTACTTTTTCATGGCCATTTGTCAACTACCCACATGCACATCTTTTGTTTCAATCTAACTGAATTCATTCCGATTGGTGAATCTGAATGTAGTGTTTACATGAACACTAAACAAGTGATCGGTTGATGTGCGTTTTAAAATTCCCGCTCCTCCGTGAGAGATACGAGACCGGTGCGTCTCACAGGTGTCGCTCATCAGTAATCACGCCACTGGCCTTGCGCCGTTCTCCCGCGCCCCTCAGCCTCGTCCTGCTCGCAACAGTAAACATGATGAATGGCGACTGTAGATCGCAAAAGCCGAATCCCGGACATTTTGGCATTTCGAAATACTGGGCAGACTCGTCCAATATCAGAGACTCACTAGTAGCCTAGCGCTCTCTTACCGGTAGGCGTGGCTTGGGAGTGGCCTCCTAGGGCAGCGAAGCAAGTGCATTCTGGGAGTTGTTGTCTTTCATCCACATAAGCCAAAAATACATTTTCTGGCTTTTCTCAGTCTAGAAAGCTCCAAATTCAAAAATAATTTCACATTTCTTCTACATAAATTACCCATTTCAAATACACATTCATCTTTCCAGAGGTGAAGTATCCCTTTAAGTCCCAAACAGTTTTTTGACACAGACATTTTCGTCTCCTATGTAGCTATGTGTAACTTTTTAATTGTCCAATGTTTTAATTGTACAATTGTTTAATTGTAAAACTTTTTAATTTAATTGTAATTTAATCCAGTATACAGTAAGAGGCGCTAAACATCCTTCACGATAGAACTAAACCCGCCAGAACACTAAATGATGAAGAAGACGAGAGATGGGCGGGGTTTATTTGTTGTTGACCTGAGGCTTCTGCGCATGCGCAATCTAAGGAAACATATTTGCGCAGAAACTGAAAGCAAAGAAGATCCTTTGGAAATGTAAATTCCCCTTTACGTTTTGAAACAGACATAAATATTACATTACGGTAAGTTAATTGTAGAGATGCACCGATTGATCGGCTGGTGACCGGAATTGGCCGATTTTCACGTGATCGGAAATATATATATATATATATATATATATATATATATATATATATATATATATATATATATATATATATATATATATATATATATAAATTATATATATTTATATATATTTATTTATATATATATATATATATATATATATATATATATATATATAATTATAAATATAATTTGCAATAAACAATGTATCATTACCGATAACTGATCATGCAGTTTAATTACCCCTTGACAGGCCCCAAACATGTTTGATAAAGGAAACATTTACAGTGTGTATATAGCCTATATGATGTGTATTATATTTTAGCTCAAAAACAATTGTAATAAAAAATAGGATCATAAAATGCGCAACATATCAGGAGATCATTTACCACTTAATGAAGTTTTGTTTTGTAAATCGTCAGACATGATTTTTACCACTTGCATTTCTTTAAAGCCAATTTCGTTTTGTACAAATTGTATCTTTATTTTAATAAATGTTTCCTCAACCAATTGCATGTATTTAATAAATAAAAAGCAAATAGACAATATAATAACCGTGACATGGAGGCGCCGGTGCGCTGTGTTCACTTGCATTGCGAACTTGAGCGCATCTCATCATAAATGAATGAAACTCAGCGTAGGCTTATGCCTCATACATTAGCATTAAATATCTTTGCTGCATCCTTTCTAGAACAGACAAGGGCTTTCTTGCGGCTCGCATCAGCAGAGCATTGCATCGTCCATAGACCGCAAAACAATCAGCGGATGGCGGGCGGGGCTTTGAAATTTGGTCAAAAAACGTTGGTGCGGATGATGAGTTTTGTCATTTGACTCGCGTCATAACCGTCACACCAATTCTGAAACCGTCACACCCCTAATATATATATATATATATATATATATATATATATATATATATATATATATATACACATATATATACATATATATATATATATATATATATATATATATATATACATATATATATATATATATATATATAACACACACACACACACACACACACACACACACACACACACACACACACACACACACACATATATACATAGGCTATATACACTCACCTAAAGGATTATTGACCCCTGTGTTTGACCCCCTTTCGCCTTCAGAACTGCCTTAATTCTATGTGGCATTGATTCAACAAGGTGCTGATAGCATTCTTTAGAAATGTTAGCCCATATTGATAGGATAGCATCTTGCAGTTGATGGAGATTTGTGGGATGCACATCCAGGGCACGAAGCTCCCGTTCCACCACATCCCAAAGATGCTCTATTGGGTTGAGATCTGGTGACTGTGGGGGCCATTTTAGTGCAGTGAACTCATTGTCATGTTCAAGAAACCAATTTGAAATTATTCGAGCTTTCTGACATGGTGCATTATCCTGCTGGAAGTAGCCATCAGAGGATGGGTACATGGTAGTCATAAAGGGATGGACATGGTCAGAAACAATGCTCAGGTAGGCCGTGGCATTTAAACGATGCCCAATTGGCACTAAGGGGCCTAAAGTGTGCCAAGAAAACATCCCCCACACCATTACACCACCACCACCAGCCTGCACAGTGGTAACAAGGCATGATGGATCCATGTTCTCATTCTGTTTACGCCAAATTCTGACTCTACCATCTGAATGTCTCAACAGAAATCGAGACTCATCAGACCAGGCAACATTTTTCCAGTCTTCAACTGTCCAATTTTGGTGAGCTCGTGCAAATTGTAGCCTCTTTTTCCTATTTGTAGTGGAGATGAGTGGTAACCGGTGGGGTCTTCTGCTGTTGTAGCCCATCCACCTCAAGGTTGTGCGTGTTGTGGCTTCACAAATGCTTTGCTGCATACCTCGGTTGTAACGAGTGGTTATTTCAGTCAAAGTTGCTCTTCTATCAGCTTGAATCAGTTGGCCCATTCTCCTCTGACCTCTAGCATCAACAAAGCATTTTCACCTACAGGACTGCCGCATACTGGATGTTTTTCCCTTTTCACACCATTCTTTGTAAACCCTAGAAATGGTTGTGCGTGAAAATCCCAGTAACTGAGCAGATTGTGAAATACTCAGACCGGCCCGTCTGGCACCAACAACCATGCCACGCTCAAAATTGCTTAAATCACCTTTCTTTCCCATTCTGACATTCAGTTTGGAGTTCAGGAGATTGTCTTGACCAGGACCACACCCCTAAATAGAATAGAATCGGGCATTTATATAGCGCTTTCATATGTACTACTGTACACCCAAAGCGCTTTACAATCATGTCAGGGGATCTCTCCTCAACCACCACCAGTGTGCAGCATCCACTTGGATGATGCGACGGCAGCCACAGTACAACGGCGCCAGTGCGCTCACCACACACCGGATATAGGTGGAGAGAGGAGAGAGAGTGATAGAGCCAATTCAATGTAAGGGGATTATTAGGAGGCCATGATTGGTAAGGGCCAATGGTGTGTGGCCATGACACCGGGGTTACACCCCTACTCTTTACGAGAAATGCCATGGGATTTTTAATGACCACAGAGAGTCAGGACCTCGGTTTAACGTCTCATCCGAAGGACGGATGCATTGAAGCAACTGCCTTGTGATTGGTTGATTAGATAATTGCATTAATGACAAATTGAACAGGTGTTCCTAATAATCCTTTAGGTGAGTGTATGTATATATTGTTTGCGCAATGATCTGTTTAGAACTCCCCCCCCCCCCCCCCCCCAAAAAAAGGAATATGGGTGAAAGGATGGATAAGCACACGCGGGCAGCAGGGATTGTCTGTCAGAGAGAGTTGGAAGTGAGTAAAACATTATAATGAAAAAGCAGCTGCCTGTTGTGGTTTGGCAACGATGGTTACAAATACAAAGGACTTTTGTAATGTCATAACAAGCTGATCATTGGCTGTTGCTCGTCGCGACACGTGACACCGCAGGCTATCGAGTCGGCCGACAGCTCCAGATATTTGACATGCTTGATATTTGTCTGGCGTCGGCGATGTGTCAGCGAGCGTTTTTGATGCGTCGTTAAGTATTTCACACTTGAAGATTGGCGAGCGCGGATCAACCGCAGATTTGTATGCGATTACAGCCCGACCGGTCGGCGAGCTCTTGCAAAACTTGCAAATCGGGCTCTTAACTAGCCATTAGTGTGATATAAACTGCTGTCAGTGACGTCACTTTACAAGGATGCTCCACAATCTGCTGCAACTACACAGTCTGAACGCACAGAAATCTCTAGAATGTCATTGTGTGTGTAGTATTGAGATTTGATTTTACTGAACTGGAATAATCTAAATGTTCTGTATGATTTGTTCTGTTTTTCCATGCACAGTTTCTGAAGTCAGTTTCTCATTATGGAGAAAAGAGTGAAGAGGAAGAGATCTTCATCTCCAGATCCCAGCTGTGTGTCTGTGAAGATTGGCAGATCAGTGACTCCTCCTCCTGACCCCAGTGATAAAGCAGTGACCTCTGACCTCAGTGATAAAGCAGTGACCTCTAGCCTCAATGATAAAGCAGTGACCTCTGACCCCAGTGATGAAGCAGTGACCTCTGACCCCAGTGATGAACCAGTGACCTCTGACCTCAGGTGAGTGTAAACCTGGAGTGGTGAATTAACTGTTTTATGGGAGACAAAAACACACTGAATTCACACAGAGAGATGAGATTTGCTGTAGGGCTGCAACTAACGATTATTTTGATAATGGAATTATTCTTTTTTTTTCTTTTTCTTTTTTTCATTGAATCAGATGAACAATCCCAAATATAGAATGAGTATGAATTCTTAAACATGTATTATTTTTAGTCAAATTTAATTTAAATCCATAATAAAAAAATAAAAAAAATGTGTCCACATCCTGCCCAATGTTGTCCTCCAAACATTGTGTAATATAAAGACTATGAAAACAAATATAGTGAATTAATCTCTGTACGCTGTGCTGTACTTTATATGTGCAAAAAAAGGTTAAAATACAAACATTACATTCCCAAACAAAAAACAACTGATTGCTTACCATTAAAAGCAGAAGTTGAAATGACTGAATTAAAAATTATAATAAACGTAAACAAAAACATGAGGTAGGCTATGAGAAACACACATTCACTCTGAACACAGTAATTATATTGCATTAATAGGCTATTTCAACAGTATCCCTGCTTTCATAAAAATATGATTACTTTTCCAAAATGTATATTTTATTCAGACAATAGTTTATTCAAAATGCATATGTTTATTTACATCTGCACTTGTTCATGTTGTCGGTTTATGCAAAATGGAAATACGCTAACATTGGAAATCCTTTCTAACATTTACAGATTAAGATGTAGCTGTAAAATGTAAGTTATGCGCTGAGAAAAAACACGTCTCTAAGGTAATAAACAGCACACTCATCTGTCAGAGCACAACAGTGCTAGCCGCGGTAAACTCTTATGCTTTTGTTTGAAGAGCTTAAAAACATAAAGCATGCTCGTGTTTCAGACAACTAGAGTCCTGCACCATTCCCACAAAAGATCTCTCTGTGTCCTCCGCTAATTTCCATATGCGTTTTATCCATAGAAATTAGTTACTCACTTATAGGGGTGGGAATTGGCAAAAATGTGACGATTCGATAGTATTGCGATATTTGGGCCACGATTCAATGTTATTGTGATTCTTAACGTATTGCGATTCGATTCTGCGACGTATTGCGATTCATGTCCCCCATATTATTCAAAGGCATTACAAAAAATTAGGAAAATAAGAAGATTTAATTCTAGATAATGTTCACATCTTATACAGATTAACTGAAGTGCAAAAACTTAGAAGGGTAGTGCAAAAACTTTATCCTTAAACATTCAGGAATGAACTTATTACAGGCCAGGACGTAATTATCTCTATCTCTGTATATAAATACATTGTTAAATATTGTTAAATACAATAGAGTAACATAAAGCAGACATAATAGTATAAACTTGACAACTGCACCACCATGGCTGAGTAGCACTGGCGGTGGTCCGCCAAAACACATTTTTTTTATGTGAATGCTATTTTATGTGAATATTATGACACGAGTGAAGCACAAAGCTTTGTTTACAAAATAAATAATAGGTTAGCAAATAAATGTTACATCGATTCGCAGCCATGGAAAAGTTTGGATTCATGATGAATGAGAGAGTTGTGCGTGAGCCCATAACTTTAACCCTCTGGGGTCTGAGCTGTTTTCTGGGCCCTGGAGGTGTTCTGACATGCTCTGACATTTGTGCTTATTTTTGTCACTTGTGTCATTTTCATGGCTAAAGTCTGATTACACTGTATTCAGCACAAACTCTGCTACAATAATAGATCAACAGCATGTGTGTAAAAGTTTGTAGTTTTGAGATAATGACATTTATGCGTGGTTTGTGAAAATACAAAAAAAAATTCTCACTGAAATAAGGTCATGAAACCCATACTTATTATTTCTTCACAAGACTTTTGAAAATTGTATCACGTAGCCTAGAATAATTGCTCTAAAACTATGTGAAAATCACCCTGACTGCTCATTCAGAGAAGACAATATATTGATTTAAAATTTTTACGACGTGTTTTGTGTGAAAAAGCAATATGCGAAGGGGCGGATCACCTCATTAATATGTAAGGCTTTTTACACCTGAGAAAGACAAAGACACTTCCTATTGGCCCTATTAGGAGCTTATCAGGGCCCATCATTCTGACCAACCTTGCACAAAGAATGAGGAGATTTAAAAAAAAATGGCTTTTAAAATTGTTTGGATTTATTTACAACATAATCCAAAGATACACAACAAAAAAACACTTATTGATAACAGTGACTACGTTTACATGCAGCCAATATCCGGGTTATGGTCGGGTTAGGGTCACTATTTGGGTTTCTGAAACATTCGGAATAACCCGTTTACATGCGTGAGCAGAGAGAGTTACTCCTGTATACATGGAATTTGTAATCAGTTGGGAATATCCCGATGTAAACGGCGACGCACGGTTAGCGTCAGGACGTACGGACAACCTTAAGACGCAATATGCGTCATTTCCAATTCTTCTTCCTGTATCCAAAGACAACAACAACAGCAGCAACACGCGGATAATGAATAGTTCGGGGCAGATAGCGATCGCCTTTGTTTGCGCTTTCCTTCTCGCTCCAAAAGTGTGTTGCTGTGCTGCGTCTCGCCATGTTAACCTCTACTTCTTGTTTACTTCCGGTATACTGCACGTGGGTTTCTGTATGCGCCGTCTCTACTCAAAAGACCAAGGTTCCTTGCGAATAGAACATGCGCAGAACACAAATCAATGTTCCTTTTGATGGGGATATGCTGATACGCGTTTACATGACCAAATATTCGGGTTAGAAAAGGGGTACCCCAGGGGTAATATCCAGGTTTTTAAAAACCGGGATATGAGCATATCCGGGTTTTTGCCGGTGTTTACATGGCCGTGCGCGACCGGGTTAATGGTAATATCCCGGTTTTGAACGGGTTATTGGCTGCATGTAAACGTAGTCAATGATCCAAAGAAAGAGACCTTTGTGCCATTCCTAAAAACATTGTACATACCTTTCATTTCCAAGGTGTTTGATTTTCACTTTACCATGTTCATGTACAGAGACATGTACTGTGAATGTTGAAGTCAGCAGGACTCAGTGGCATCTGGTCCTGAAAAAAAAAAAAAAAAAGTGCACATACTGATATCAAGAAAAAGGCCTGCACGATTTTGGGAATACATTTGAGATTTTTCTGGTTAAAATTGCTTTTTAAAATTCACAGAATACACACACACACTCACACAAATGTTTCCAACAATATATTATATAATGAACACCAGGTTTGTTGTGCCTTGTAGGTATAGGCTATGCGCAGTGTTGCATAAAATAATAACAATATAGCAGCCTATATACATTTTCAAAAAGATTTCAGTAACAACTAAGCTAGTGAAAAATATATTGATTATCATGTTACTTCAAATGTTTCCATCCGTTATGATGATATGAAATGAGATAATAGTAAAAACATGAAGCCGTTTGGAGCGTTTTGCTTTTCCAAAATATGATGCATTCAAACGCGATCGCGATCAAAAATATGATACATTCAAACGCGATCGCGCTCAAATATAAAACATTATGGTTAGGCCTACCATATACATATCTACGTTTGAGCAGATATCCACAAACACAGTAACAGTAAACACGGGTCTAAATATTATAATATTCACCATATATCTAGCAACAGTTCAACTGCAATGTGAAATTTATGCAACAATAACAAACTAATATGTAAGAATTTCTTACCTTATCTTTATTGTCTTGAAATCGCGTTCTTCTTCTGGGGTAAAGCCAATGTAAAATCACGTCTTTCAAACTCGGCGAAAAGCAGAGACTGATGAAGTGTTTTGTTTTTGAGGTAATGAGCGCGTTCGCGTTCCATGTGGAGATTTGCATGTGAATATCTTTTGCGCGAGTAGGCATGGTCAAATTAAAAGTAATTAGGAAGCGTTTGAGAAGCTGGACATCTTGTTGGTTTTATACAAATTACTTAAACATAGAATATTTGTTTTCAGTTTGAATCCGATCATTTAAAAGTACACACTTAAATGTTTATAAAGGTATATGGCTCATAAATGTGTGACAAGTATTCGCTGAGTTTTGTTTCAGTTTATAGACGTGCTCAAGAAAAAAAAGTTCACCGCGACGGAGAGGCAGAACGCACACCCTGTTTATTTTCTTTATTTTTCAAAAGCACAATGTTTTGATTTGATTGTAAGTGGACACATACAAAAGTAGAAATATCACAGATTCTTTTTTTATATTTATTTTTTCTGTATGACCATAAATGACGGAGTAATTTAAGTTTAAAGTGCTACAATGTAAAAAAAATCCAGCAAAACGCGGGGGCGCGTTTGCCGACCTCAGAGGGTTAACCCTCTGGGGACCAAGCTGTTTTTGGGGTCCTTGAGATGTTCTGACATGCCTTGACATTTGTGCTTTTTTCAGTTATTTATAAACATGTTAATGGCAAAGGTGTAAATTCACTCTATATAGCACAAACAGGGCTACCATAATATGTGAGCAACGTGTATGTAGATGTTTGTATTTTTAAGAGAATAATGTTTATGCGTGGTTATTGGAAAAAATTTAAATGAAAGTTGCTGAATTAAGACCACAAAACACATATTAAATATGTGTCCACAAGACTTTTGACTTATGGATGTTGTCCCTTTGAGTTCTAGCTTCAAAATTAATGGTGTAAAACAGGTTTTGCTTGGAAAGCCAATATGCGAGGGGGAGGAGTAGTTTACACCTTAGATTACCATGTCCCACCCACTCTGCATAATGACTGCATAATTAGCCATTCATTCAGGTGTGACACTGACTGAGCCACAATGCAAGGACAAAAGATGTATTTAGAAGAAGACTTATATTGACCATTTAAGATTTCGCTTACATCTATCTTGTAAATATGTTTTGCTATTTTATTAAAAATGTTACAATTACAACAATAATTACAATTTCAACAATATTTCAAGTGTACTCTTTCTTTGTAAAAAAGAAAAAGAAAAAAGATTATAGGCACATTTTATCATATGTATTCATTAGTTTGAATATAGCAAATATATATATATATATATATATATATATATATATACTATATATATATATAAATATATATAATATATATAAATAATATAGTTATATATATATATATATATAGTTTTATATATATATATATATATATAACGTTAGATATGAGCAGAAATTGCTAAACAAAAGCTTATTTGATGTGGCAGTATATTCAACAGTAGCCTAAAAACTGTACCCAAATCTAGTCAACAAGTGACTGACGGTAACGTTGTTTTTATGAAATATTAGGGCATATAAATGCTAATTTGCAGTTTAATACGTTGCTTATACAAATACATTTTATTTCAACATATTCCAGTCGATTTTTACTCATCTCAGTAGGCTATAGCAAAGCAGTTTATTCTTTCACACACACAGACGCGCGATTCATATTTAGGCTAAACAGTCTTTACAAATATGTACCCTTCATTCATCTCACAGAAAGGCGAGTCATATTATAGAAATGCGATTCATCTTTTTGCGGTTTGCATAGGCAAACGTTATTCCATAACGTTATTCCACATCAACACTTGAGAAAAGAAAACAGCCTACCTCACTCCTCAGCGGGATCTGCTCCTCATATCAGGAGATATTGCTCCTCATATCAGTACTGTTCTGAAGAATCTTTTCTCCATAAGGTAGGCTTATTATGCTTCACTCGCGACGCGCTTTGTTTACAGCTGATGTGGGGGCGTTTCACAGACTGAAATGGTTCTCAGAATTTGCATTTGAATAGCACGCGCTCTCCGGGGAGTGGTCACATTACTTTTGAATGGCTCGGAATGAGCTCGACTGGAGTCGCTCTCTTTTTATACAGATTACAGAAGCTTAGAATATTTGTTTTTTATATAAATTACTTCATTTAAAAGATGCGATCTCAAGCTTTATGCCCTTGGGTCTGTTTGCCTGTTTGACTGAATTTTCGCGGAGTTATAGATAATTTTCGAACGCGTTTCAAATGGGAGTTTACTGACAGAGAGAAGGCAGAAATCGCATCGTGTTAATTTTTCTTTATTTGTCAAAAAGCAAAACACTTTATTTTTATTGTGAGTATACAGAAAAAAAATAGAAACTGAACAGGATCGATTGATGTATTACACGAAAATGAAAGATCAAAATTAACAGAGCATTTAGTGTTTATTTTCATTGCTAAAAAAAGAAAACGAGCAAAACGCGCAGGCGCGTTTTTGGTCCCCAGAGGGTTAAGCTTGTCGGCTTTGAATTCTGGTTTGCGATCTGGTCACCCGATTATCAGCGAATTTAACAATATTCCATTAGTTATTCCATATAGAAAGCTTGAATTGTCTACTTTTAAACTAAACAATTCAAAACGAAAAGAAACAGACTAGCCTACTCTCTGCTTATGTAATCCGTATGCAGTGTGCATTTCTCTCTATATAGGCTCGTTACCACCGCAGTGGTAAAAAACTCCCACCGTCACAGCCCTATAACCCGAAAGTAAAACAGATAATTTTATAATGAAATATTGCAATACTTTGCGCTACTGTATCGATATAATTGCGTGCGCAAAATATCACGATACTGAACAGAATAGTTTTTTTTTTTCACCACTATTCACTTATTTAAAACGACGTGACTGGCTAATGGTTTCTGTGCACAGTGTGCAGATGCGACTAATCCATAATCAAATTCATTATTTTCATTTTCTATTATTATCAATTTTATCAATTAGTTATTGCAGCCCTGCTTAAAATGAATGAAATCGCAGACAGGAAAAATAATTTCTTTGTGTTTTCTCAGAATCTGAAATGAAATGCATTAATTGTACAGAAAATACAAGATGGACAAGATTGTGTAGATTTAGATTTTAATTTGTTATTTTTCATCTTAAATCTCAGCAGAATTTATAGAGATGATCAGACTGGAGACCAGGATTCTCCTCAACCAGTGAATGATGACCTACAGAGAGTCAAACACAGACACAAAATCAGCATGAAGAACAAGTATGAGAGATTATTTGAGGGACTGAAACTCCAAGAGAATGAAACCCTCCTGAACAGGATCTACACACAGCTCTACATTATAGAGGGAGAGAGAGGAGTGAATAAACAACATGAGGTTTTACAGATGGAGAAAACAGCCAGAACACAACACTCACAAGACACTCCAATCTACTGCAATGACATCTTTAAAGCCTCTCCTGAACCAGGACGCCAGGAGAAAGAGCAGATCAAGACTGTTCTTACTAAAGGCATCGCTGGAATCGGGAAAACCGTCTCTGTGCAGAAGTTCATTCTGGACTGGGCAGAGGGAAAAGACAATCAGGATGTAGATTTCATGTTTGTGCTTCCATTTCGAGAGCTGAACTTGATCCGAGATCATCAGTACAGTCTTCACAGACTTCTGCTGCACTTTCATCCTGAACTTCAAGATCTGGACTCAAAGATTTATGAGGAGTGTAAAGTTGTGTTCATCTTTGATGGTCTGGATGAAAGCAGAATCACACTGATGTTTTCAGACACTCAGGAAGTTTCTGATGTGACTGAGACTTCATCAGTGGGTGTGTTGATGTCAAAGCTCATGAAAGGAGATCTGCTTCCCTCGGCTCTCATCTGGATCACCTCCAGACCAGCAGCAGCCAATCAGATCCCCTCCAAATACATCCACCGTCTGACAGAGATTCAGGGATTCAATGAGCCTCAGAAGGAGGAATATTTCAGAAAGAGAATCAGTGACGAGCATCAAGCCAGCAGAATCATCTCACACATCGGAAGAGCAAGAAGCCTCCACATCATGTGCCACATACCCGTCTTCTGCTGGATCTCCTCCACTGTGCTTCAGAAGCTCCTGGAAGAAGATCTGAGTGCAGAAATCCCTCAAACTCTGACTGAAATGTACATCCACTTCCTGCTGATTCAGATCAACATGAGGAATCAGAAGTATGAAGAGAGAGATCCAGAGAAACTCCTGCAGTCCAACAGAGAAGTGATTGTGAAACTTGCTGAAGTGGCTTTCCATCAGCTGATGAAGGGCAATGTGATGTTCTATGAGGAGGACCTGATTGAGAGCGGCATAGACGTCACTGACGCCTCAGTGCATTCTGGGATTTGCACTGAGATCTTTAAGGAGGAATCTGTGATTCATCAGAGGAAAGTCTACAGCTTCATTCATCTGAGCGTTCAGGAGTTTCTTGCTGCTTTCTATGCGTTTTACTGCTATTTAATGAAGAACAAGGAACCACTGCAGCTTCTGGATGAATTCAGATCTGATGAAGTCTCTCTGTATGATCTACTAACATCAGCAGTAGATGAAGCCCTCAGGAGTGAGAATGGACGGCTGGATCTGTTCCTGCGGTTCCTGCTGGGCGTCTCACTGGAGTCCAATCAGAGAATCTTACAGGATCTACTGACACACACAGAGAACAGCTCAGAGAGCATCAGGAGAATCACACAGTACATTAAAGAGAAGATCAAAGATGATGATGATGATGATGATGATGATGATTTTGAGGTGTATCTCTCAGCTGATCAATCCATCAATCTGTTCCTCTGTCTGCTGGAAGTGAAAGATCAGACTCTGTCCAGAGAGATTCAGGAGTTTGTGAAATCAGACAAACACTCAGAGGAGAAACTCTCTCCGTCTCAATGCTCAACAATCTCCTACATGCTTCAGATCTCAGAGGAGGCGCTGGATGAGCTGAACACCATAAAATACAACACATCAGCTGAGGGGAGAAGAAGACTGGTACCAGCTGTGATCAACTGCAGAAAAGCTCTGTGAGTGTTTAATCATTATAGCTAAATAATCCTTTTTAATAATGCATCTTACAACTTTACAGGGGTCATGACATGAAGTTTTTACATTGTTTTAATATGTTCCCTGAGGTTCACTTATACTAGGGGAGCCAAACTCATTTCCCTAGAGCACAGGTTTTCAAACCATGGGTCGCCAGGATGATTTAAGGAAAATGGAGTTACGTTTAAAATAAAATAAAAATAATAATTTGTTTTCATAAAGTCATAGTCTAAAGGCCTGTATAAAAAGAATAAATATGCTAAATATATTTGACTTAAATAATTAACTGATTAACAAAAGAAAAGAAAAAACTGTGACAGTATAAAGCCACAGTGTTCTGTTTTGAGTGTACACAAATAAAATTAAATACTTAGCAGTTTCGAATAGAGATGCGCCGATCCGATACTATCGGTATCCAAATCCGATATTGTGTGTATACTATTCTGTGTTATTTTTAAGCCTCACAAAAGCCACAAAAAAACATTATAAAGAACCATCAACCCTTTTTGAAGAGTAATTTGATTGTTTAGTTTTCATTGCGTTCATTAGACTTCATGGGGAGGCACGGTTTATGAGCTATACTAGGACCAGTATAAGAGATTTGATGCGTAGTTCCGGTATTATATGAATGCAATAGTTTATTTAGCCTTTTCTTTTAACAGTTAAAATTTTTCAGTTACTGTGCGCGTGAACAGAGACTCTGGGGTTATGACCTATACTGGGACCAGCCACCGGGTGGTGATCGAGACTCTGGGTTTATGAGCTATACTGGGACCAGCCACCGGGGGGCGATCGAGACTCTGGGTTTATGAGTTATACTGCGACCAACCACCGGGGGGCGATCGAGACTCTGGGTTTATGAGTTATACTGCGACCAACCACCGGGGGGCGATCGAGACTCTGGGTTTATGAGTTATACTGCGACCAACCACCGGGGGGCGATCGAGACTCTGTGTTTATGAGCTATACTGGGATCAGCCACTGGAGGCAATCGAGACTCTGGGTTTATGACCTATACTGGGACCAGCCACCGGGGGGCGATCGAGACTCTGGGTTTGACCTATACTGGGACCAGCCACCGGGGGGCGATCGAGATTCTGGGTTTATGACCAATACTGGGACCAGCCACCGGGGGGCGATCGAGACTCTGGGTTTGACCTATACTGGGACCAGCCACCGGGGGGCGATCGAGACTCTGGGTTTGACCTATACTGGGACCAGCCACCGGGGGGCGATCGAGACTCTGGGTTTATGACCTATACTGGGACCAGCCACCGGGGGGCGATCGAGATTCTGGGTTTATCAAGTCAAGTCATCTTCATTTATATAGCGCTTTTAACAATGTAGATTGTTTCAAAGCAGCTTTACAGAGATAATCGTATAATTTAAGGTAACAGAGATTGTTTTGGCTTTATAGTGGTTCTTTAATAAAGTTATTTTCCAGCTAAAGTTAGTTTTGATTGATTCGCTTCCGTCGCAACGATCATTTGTTATTAAATTAGGGGCCGCTAAGACGACACCTTTCTCTCTTCACAGACTTTAAACGCGAACCTGTGAGAAACGCTGATGGTGTTCACATGCGCATTAAGAATTGGTTCTATAGTTATGTGCGTTTGAATATGTGCGCAGGTTTGTAATTCCCTACAAACCAAGCCTAAACATGGAAACCGAGGACAAAACTGGCTGGGTCCCAGTTAGATAGCCCAGGTCAAACCCATTTGGGCCCCACATGGCTGTGCTGGCTGGGAAAGTACTGGTCTTTCCTTATAAATTTTGATACAGAATTTTATTTTATTTTGTCACTTCGGGGTAGTTACGCGAAACGAATTTTCCCGACAACACTTTATCTGTAGAGTGGTAAAGGGATCCTCCATAGGGAGAGACTAGTTGGCACTTTAGCACTGCGTTGTCATCGGGTCCAGGCGAAGCTCCTTTGTCAGATCTGGATACGGCCTGGATCTGGCAGGCTGCGGGCAAACCTCGGGATAAACAATGACGCTAAAATTAGCGTAGATGCCATTCTTCTTATGATGTAACGAGTACAGGATTTATGGGAAGTGTTCCCGGTTCCGGCTGACCTAATCTATGCAGCCTAACATTGAATTATAGAAGCCTATAATGTATTATGTGAATGCTAAGTCAAATAGATGTGTCTTTAATCTAGCTTTGAACTGACAGAGTGTGTCTGCTTCCCAGACAATGTTAGGAAGACTGTTCCAAAGTTTTGGTGCTAAATACAATATAATTAATTTTGAGATCGCAATAGACGTGAAGGACTATAATGCGTTAAGAGCTCGCTCAAGTACTGCAGAGCTATACCATTTAGTGCTTTGTAAGTAATCAGCAATATTTTAAAATGTATGCGATGTTTAATAGGCAGCCAGTGCAGTGTTGACAGAACCGGGCTAATATGGTCATGCTTCCTGGTTCTGGTAAGAACTCGAGCTGCTGCGTTTTGAACTAGCTGTAGTTTGTTTATTAAGCGTGCAGGGCAACCACCCAGTACTATTAGATACATCTATACTGATGCTGTCTAACTCAGTCACTGACTGTAGTGCATGACTGAAGCTTTCAGCCAGGAGAAGATGTCGTCAGGTGGCGTCCAACTTTCACGGGGTGTTTCAACCCTGAACCACAACACCCTGCAGTGGGTGGGTGGGCAGTGGTGGCCAGTCACTGCCCACCTCCTCCTGGCCCCCAGCTCAACTCCTCCCTCCTACTCCAGAGCCAGCAAGATGCTCTTTCTGCTGCCTCACCCAACCTA
Organism: Rutilus rutilus; assembly: GCF_951802725.1. NCBI lineage: Eukaryota > Metazoa > Chordata > Actinopteri > Cypriniformes > Leuciscidae > Rutilus > Rutilus rutilus. The sequence goes on from NC_140210.1 coordinate 60,277,586, forward strand.
CGGACAGCTGCCTTCCTCTCCCTTCCTGCTATACCCAGAGCTGTGAGTGTCTTCCACACAGACTGCACCTGGAAACCCCTACACCCGACCTCAACCGGGAATAGCCAGGTCTGCCACCCTTTGGCCCTGCACTGCTCAACGAGGTCCTGATACTTAGTGGCTTTCCACTCATAGGCCTCCTCGCACCCGTCTTCCCACGGGACCGTCAGTTCAATCAAGATTATCTTCCTTGCCTCCTCAGACCATAAGACCACGTCCGGCCTCAGCGGTGTTTGCACAACCTGGGGGAAGACTAGTTTCCTTCCCAGGTCCACCCTCATCTCCCAGAATTGTGCTGCTTGCAAGAGGCTCTTTTTTGTCTTCTTAGGGGCTGGTGGTTTCTCCCCTTCTCTGATGAACTGAATGGACGTCACCGGCCTTATACTGGTCTGGCGCTTTTTCTGCTGCTCCAAGATGTCCGCCACTGCACTAAGAACCATGTCATGGCGCCACCTGTATCTTCCTTGGCTCAGAGCTGTTTTGCATCCTGCCAGTATGTGCGCCATTGTTCCCCTCCCTCCACATAGCCTACACAATGGGTCCTCCCTCATTCCCCATCTGTGGAGGTTTGTTGGTGATGGAAGGGTGTCGTACACTGAACGGAGTAGGAAGGAGATGCGAAAGGGCTCCAGTCTCCAGATCTCAGGCCACGTGACCTTCCGCTTCGGCAGGTCCCACTTTGTCCAGGCACCTTGTGCTCCAAGTTGGACGGCCCTAGACCTGCGCCTTTCTTCCTCCAGGTGTCGGACCTCAGCTTGAATCATGTCCCTCCTCTGCCTTGAGTCTGCTTTTCCCCACTGCTGGAAGTGGGTGGATCCGAATCCTTGCCTCCCTACGCATGGGTTCCCGATGATGTCCTTCAGCTTCAATGCGCTTTCAGCTTGACACTGATGTGTCAGCCGCCCATTTGCGTCCTGATCTCGTAGTGACGCCTGCTCTTCTGACTTTTTCATCAGTGGAGTCTTGGTACATCATCACAACCCGGCACTTTGCCACCTTGAACTCTTCCACCACTGATGATAGGGGTAGTTGTACCTGACCAGACCTGGTATATAGCCCTACTGACGTGAAGCTTGGTGGGATTCCGAGCCACTTGCGAAGGTGTTTGTTCACTCGCCTCTCGACTCCTTCCACTGCTGTTATAGGTACTTCATAGATTGTCAGTAGCCACATGAGTCGTGGTAGCAGACCGTGCTGGAAGAGCCAGGCCTTGAACTTTCCTGGCAGTCCTGACCCCTCGATCTTACTCAGCCATGCTTCTGCCTGTTTCTCTGTCCTGGAAACGTTGCATCTGTCGGTCAGGGATGCGTCGTACCATTTCCCTAGGCACTTAATTGGGTTTTCCTCAATTGATGGTATCGTCTCCCCCTGTAACTGGAACTTGCTGGTCACTTTCCCACTTCTGATCACCATACTTCTTGATTTCCTTGGTTTGAACTTCATCCGAGCCCATGTTGCCACGTCATCAAGAGCCTTCAGGATCCATCTTGCTTGAACATGGGTTGAAGTTGTTATGGTAAGGTCATCCATAAAGCCTCTTATTGGAGGTTGGCGGGTGCCAGACTCCATTGATGGCCCTCTGGATTCCTTTCCTGCAGCTGTTATGAGCAGGTTCATTCCCATGACAAACAGGATGGGGGAGATGGTGCAGCCTGTCACGATTCCCTTTTCAAGGTCCTGCCACTGGGTTGTGAAGTGGGCAGTTTTGAACCGTAGTTTGAATCCTCCGAAGTAGCTGGTAATTATACCCCTGGTGTGGTGGGGGATATGGTAGTGTTCCATAGCTGTGTTGATAAGGCCATGCGGGATTGAACCGTATGCGTTAGCCAAGTCGAGCCAGACAACCGTTAGGTTTCCTTTGCTCTCCTTGGCCTCCCGGATCAGCTGGTTGAGGATGCCCGTATGTTCCAAGCACCCCTGGAGAAACCTGGAATGCCGCCTTTCTGGACTGATCAGTAGATCATTACAATAATCTAGCCTTGAGGTCATGAACGCATTAACTAATTGTTCCGCATTTGTCAATGAGAGCATATGGCGTAATTTAGATATATTTTTAAGATGAAAAAATGCGGTTTTACAGATACTAGACACGTGACTTTCAAATGAAAGATTGGTATCAAAGAGCACACCCAGGTTCCTAACCGACGACGAAGACTTAACAGAGCAGCCATCAAGTGTTAGACAGTATTCTAGGTTATTACGTGTGGGAGTTTTTTGTCCAATAATTAGAATCTCTGTTTTTTCAGAATTTAGAAGTAGGAAATTACGAGTCATCCAATTTTTTATATCAGTTATGCATTCCGTTAATTTTGTGAATTGGTAAGTTTCGTTAGGTTTTGAAGAAATATACAGCTGAGTATCGTCAGCATAACAGTGAAAGCTAATTCCATGTTTCCTAATGATATCTCCTGTGGTACGCCATACTGAACTTGTGATCGATAAGACATCTCTTCATTTACTGCTACAAACTGATAACGGTCAGATAAGTATGATTTAAACCAGGGGTTTTCAAATTGGGTGAATGTGAGCCTCCCCTTAGAGTAGGTAAGGACAGCCGAGCCCCCCCTTACCCAAAATCCCCAAAAAAGTCCGCCTGCCCTAACCCACACACGCCTCTGAAGTAAATGCCATCTTTTGTGTGTTCCAGGCAATGATGAGTTTGATAAAAATGTAAATATTATTTTATTTCTACAACTTTCTTAAAAGTGCATTCATAAACGATTCTTTGCAACAGCAAATCATTTCCAACTTCATGCAGGCCTAATTGAGGCTACTTTATAATCACTGAACATCAGTAGGCCTAACCACAAGTCAACTAAACATGCTTAACATGTGCAATAGGTGCCAAAGCTACCGCTGACGACACCTGACGGCTGAAATCGGCACGGTGTGTCTGGGCTTTAAGCGCACATTTGAAGGAGATGCACATCATCTCGAACAAAATCAGCAGTGGTGGAAAGAGTACTGAAAAAACATATTCAGGTAAAAGTAGGCTACCATTACATGTCAAAATAATGTAGTATGAGTAGAGTAAAAAGTACTTGTCCAAAAAACTACTTGAGTAAGAGTAAAAAAGAAGCTTATTTAAAAGTACTCATGAGTAGTGAGTAGTGAGTACTGAGCTGCAGATTCTACCCCCTGATAATAAACACTGTGCACTACAATTTATATATTAAATAAGAATCACTAATATTATCAGATTACCTCACCTAATGCACTGAAAAAGGCTAAGATAGTAGGCTAACACTAATTACACTGTAATTCCATGCCATTAACCCTCTGAGGTCGGCAAACGCGCCCCCGCGTTTTGCTGGACTTTTTTTACATTGTAGCACTTTAAACTTAAATTACTCCGTCATTTATGGTCATACAGAAAAAATAAATATAAAAAAAGAATCTGTGATATTTGTACTTTTGTATGTGTCCACTTACAATCAAATCAAAACATTGTGCTTTTGAAAAATAAAGAAAATAAACAGGGTGTGCGTTCTGCCTCTCCGTCGCGGTGAACTTTTTTTTCTTGAGCACATCTATAAACTGAAACAAAACTCAGCGAATACTTGTCACACATTTATGAGCCATATACCTTTATAAACATTTAAGTGTGTACTTTTAAATGATCGGATTCAAACTGAAAACAAATATTTTCTGTTTAAGTAATTTGTATAAAACCAACAAGATGTCCAGCTTCTCAAACGCTTGCTCATTACAGTTAATTTGGCCACGCCTACTCGCGCAAAAGATATTCACATGCAAATCTCCACATGGAACGCGAACGCACTCATTACCTCAAAAACAAAACACTTCATCAGTCTCTGCTTTTCGTCGAGTTTGAAAGACGTGAGTTTACATTGGCTTTACCCCAGAAGAAGAATGCGATTTCAAGACAAGAAAGATAAGGTAAGAAATTCTTACATATTAGTTTGTTATTGTTGCATAAATTTCACATTGCAGTTGAACTGTTGCTAGATATATGGTGAATATTATAATATTTAGACCCGTGTTTACTGTTACTGTGTTTGTGGATATCTGCTCAAACGTAGATATGTATATGGTAGGCCTAACCATAATGTTTTATATTTGAGCGCGATCGCGTTTGAATGTATCATATTTTTGATCGCGATCGCGTTTGAATGCATCATATTTTGGAAAAGCAAAACGCTCCAAACGGCTTCATGTTTTACTATTATCTCATTTCATATCATCATAACGAATGGAAACATTTGAAGTAACATGATAATCAATATATTTTTCTCTAGCTTAGTTGTTACTGAAATCTTTTTGAAAATGTATATAGGCTGCTATATTGTTATTATTTTATGCAGCACTGCGCATAGCCTATACCTACAAGGCACAACAAACCTGTGTTCATTATATAATATATTGTTGGAAACATTTGTGTGAGTGTGTGTGTGTATTCTGTGAATTTTAAAAAGCAATTTTAACCAGAAAAATCTCAAATGTATTCCCAAAATCGTGCAGGCCTTTCTCTTGATATCAGTATGTTCACTTTTTTTTTTTTTTCAGGGCCCAGATGCCACTGAGTCCTGCTGACTTCAACATTCACAGTACATGTCTCTGTACATGAACATGGTAAAGTGAAAATCAAACACCTTGGAAATGAAAGGTATGTACAATGTTTTTAGGAATGGCACAAAGGTCTCTTTCTTTGGATCATTGTTATCAATAAGTGTTTTTTTTGTTGTGTATCTTTGGATTATGTTGTAAATAAATCCAAACAATTTTAAAAGCCATTCTTTTTTTAATCTCCTCATTCTTTGTGGAAGGTTGGTCAGAATGATGGGCCCTGATAAGCTCCTAATAGGGCCATTAGGGAGTGTCTTTGTCTTTCTCAGGTGTAAAAAGCCTTACATATTAATGAGATGATCCGCCCCTTCGCATATTGCTTTTTCACACAAAACACGTCGTAAAAATTTTAAATCAATATATTGTCTTCTCTGAATGAGCAGTCAGGGTGATTTTCACATAGTTTTAGAGCAAATATTCTAGGCTACGTCATACAATTTTCAAAAGTCTTGTGAAGAAATAATCAGTATGGGTTTCATGACCTTATTTCAGTGAGATTTTTTTTTTGTATTTTCACAAACCACGCATAAATGTCATTATCTCAAAACTACAAACTTTTACACACATGCTGTTGATATATTATTGTAGCAGAGTTTGTGCTGAATACAGTGTAATAAGACTTTAGCCATGAAAATGTCACAAGTAACAGAAATAAGCACAAATGTCAGAGCATGTCAGAACACCTCCAGGGCCCAGAAAACAGCTCAGACCCCAGAGGGTTAAATATGTTACAATCTAAACGTAAATGCACATTGTTGTAGAAGGGTGGCATCATCCCCTACATTTTACACGTCTACATTTACTCACATTGTAATGCTGATAATATCATTTGTAAGGAAAATTGTGCATTAAATAGGCAAGTTATATCCGGGAAACTTTTACAAAAGAAACTAACAAACACACACGCACGCACACACACACAAATGCATGTCTCTTTGTAGTCTCGGCAAAGCTGTTTTATCAGCAGCATCCACACACAAAAAAACTGTTGAACATGAAAATGTTTTTGCGCAAGTGGACTTGACAAATGAAGACGGATTGTATGGAATGGATCAATCAAAAAAAAAAAAAACAGCTGTAGTTTATTAGCGAGCTGTAGTCACGCACTGACAGAAACGCAGAGTTAACGTCACGGTTCATAAGGTGCACTGATACTGAAGCTGGCTGCATGGCGAGCGCGAGAAGCAGCAGTGCACAGATCGTGACGCGCGTCTCTCTATAACGTTAATGAGATTGTGAAGTAAATAGGAGCGGGAATTCACCGCATTATGAACTCGTCACGCAATACTACGTGGGAACGGATTGCGAAAGCGTGGGCAAATGACTGAGGCAATCCACGCAAACCTGTGAACGCCCCCATATCAGCTCGAGAAAACACAAGTTTATTCAGATCATTACTTGTTTACACAGTCTCGCAGAGCTGTGAGGAATAATAATAATGGAAAATGTACCTCAGAAGTGCGGGTATTTCGAGGAGCAAGGATCCGACTGAGCTGAGGAATACTGTAGTAAGTTTTTTTCCTTTTCAAGTGAATCTCGTTTCTGTTTTGTGAATGAATGAACGGCAGAGATGCGCGCTGTTTACCACAGCTCGCAAAAAGACCGTTTAAATTTAAATCGCTTTCTGTGTGTGAATGAATGATAATGTTTTAGCAAACTGTATTGCTATACTGAGATGAGTAAAAATCGACTGAAATATGTTGAAATAAAATGTAGGCTATTTGTATAAGCAACGTATTGAACTGCAAATTAACATTTATATGCCCTAATATTTCATAAAAACAACGTTACAGTCAGGCGAAATATGAAAGACAACATTTTGTTGACTAGATTTGGGTACAGTTTTTACTGTAGAATATACTGCCACATCAAATAAGCTTTTGTTTAGCAATTTCTGCTCATATGTTATATATATATATATATATATATATATATATATATATATATATATATATATATAAAATACTATTTTTGTCAAAAATAAAGTCATCAACTAAGATGTTAGCTGTTCCAATGTTGGCTATATTCAAACTAATGAATACATATGATAAAATGTAGGTCTATAATCATTTTTTTTACAAAGAAAGAGTACACTTGAAATATTGTTGAAATTGTAATTATTGTTGTAATTGTAACCTTTTTAATAAAATAGCAAAACATATTTACAAGATAGATGTAAGCAAAATCTTAAATGGTCAATATAAGTCTTCTTCTAAATATATCTGTTGTCCTTGTATTCATTCTTGGCTCAGTCAGTGTCACACCTGAATGAATGGCTCATTATGCAGAGTCATTACGCATAATGGGTGGGACATTGTATTCTCAGGTGTAAACGACTCCCCCTTTACGCCCCGCTCGCATACATAATTGTCTTACACAATTTAAATCAATGTATTGTTTTATTGTGAACGATAAAGCAAGACTATTTTCACATCATTTTGAAGCCAGAACTCGAAGCGACAACATCCATTAGTCAAAAGTCTTATTGACACATATTTAGTATGTTTTTTGTGGTCTTATTTCAGCAACTTTCATTTTTATTTTTTTTCAATAACCACGCATAAACATTATTCTCTTAAAAATACAAACATCTACATTCATGTTGCTGACATATTATGGTAGCCCTGTTTGTGCTATATAGAGTGAATTTACACCTTTTCCATTAACATGTTTATAAATAACTGAAAAAAGCACAAATGTCAGAGCATGTCAGAACATCCCAAGGGCCCCAAAAACACCTTAGACCCCAGAGGGTTAAAACTAGATTAAAGTCGCATCTCTTCAGCCAGGCATTCATATAATATTTTAATCTTACAGTTCAAACTACAATCCGGCCTCTAGTTCATAAACGCCAGAGGAGAACTGGCCCCCGACTGAGCCTGGGTTCTCCCAAGGTTTTTTTTCTCCATTGGGTCACCTGATGGAGGTTTAGGACACCATTAGGTCACTTGATGGAGTTTTTCGGTTCCTTGCCACTGTTGCCTTTGGCTTGCTCAGTTGGGGATATTTTGGGGATATTTAATTAGATTTTATCAATCAATAAATTCCACTAGAAACAAACCTTGTTGTATTATTTTAATTTAATACTGTGAAGCTGCTTTGATACAATCTGTATTGTGAAAAGCGCTATACAAATATACTTGACTTGACTTGACTTGACTTGACTTAAGTCTTGTCTGGAAACAAAGCATCTAATTCTTGCAATATTTTTCAGATGATAGTATGCTGATTTAGTTATTGCTTTGACATGACTACTGAAACTAAGGTCTGACTCTAGTGTCACACCAAGATTCCTGACTTGATTTTTTGTTGTTTGACCCCTAGAGTGAAGGTACGCGTTCACCTTGAGAACTTCATCTTTGTTTCCAAACACAATGACTTCAGTTTTGTCTTTGTTTAATTGAAGAAAGTTTTGGCACATCCAACTGTTGACTTCATCAATGCATTGGCACAGGGAGTCAGTGGGGCTGTAATTGTTAGGCGATAGGGCTAAGTAAATCTGTGTGTTGTCTGCATAGCTGTGGTAAGCAATTTGGTTCTTTCTCATTATTTGGCTCAGTGGGAGCATATACAGGTTGAACAGGAGTGGCGTAAGAATGAGCCTTGAGGGACTCCGCATGTCATGGATGTCCACTCAGACTTATGGTCTCCTATACTCACATTATAACCTCTACCATCTAATTATGACATTAACCATTTTAGGACTATCCCAGAAAGCCCCACCCAGTTTTCCAGCCTGTCAAGAAGTATGTTATGATCGACAGTGTCAAACGCAGCACTGAGGTTGAGTAGTACCAGCACTGATAATTTGCCTGAATCAGTATTTAAGCGAATATCGTTTATTATCTTTATCTCTCTGTGCTGTGATGCGGTCGGAAACCAGATTGAAAATCGTCAAAGTATCCATTTGAGCTTAAGAATTTGTTCAGCTGATTGAAGACAACTTTTTCAATGATCTTGCCTATGAAATGAAGATTTGAGATCAGTCTATAGTTGCTTAATATGTTCTTATACAGATTTTCAGGAGGGGCTTGACAACTGCAGTTTTCAGGGAGTTTGGAAAACTCCCAGAGAGAAGTGAGGCATTTACCACTTCTAGAAGATCTGCTTCTAAACTGTTTAAAACACTTTTGAAAAAAGATGTGGGAAGTGTGTCAAGAGCGCAGGTTGATGTTTTAAGGTGCTGTACGGTTTCCTCTCCAATGTGCTTTTTGTCTGCCACTCTTCTTCCTGACTTTAACAGGAGCAACATCATCAATTACACTTTTAACATTTGAGTTAAAAGAATCAAGGAGAAAATCAACAGAGTCAGCAGATATGCTTGGTGTTAAGGATATAGCCTTCATAAATAGGACACTAGTGTTCTCATTTAAGCATCTCTTCTTGACAGACACAGATCTAGCTTCAATGGCAGGAGAGATCAATATATCAAAGAAAATACAGAAATGATCAGACAGTGCTACATCCTTAATAACAATCGATGAAATATTTAGACCCTTGCAGATAAGTAAATCTAGAGTGTGTCCACGATTGTGTGTGGGTCCATGTACATGCTGAGTCAGATCAAAAGTTTTTAAAACAGTTTTGATTTCTTTTTCCATATTGTTTTCTGCATTATCTATGTGAATGTTAAAATCTCCAGCAATGGCAAAACAGTCAAACTCTAAGGTAATTGTTGATAACAGTTCTGTAAAGTCCTCAGCAAAGGCTGGAGAGTATTTTGGAGGCCTGTAAATAATGATAAGTAAAATGCGTGGAGCACCTTTTAACACAATACCCAGATATTCGAAAGATGGGTAATTCCCAAATGATATTTGCTTACATTGATAGATATCTTTAAAAAGAGCAGCTAGACCCCCACCTCTCTTAACAGCTCTGCAGACACTCGTAAAAATAAAGTTAGGAGGGGCTGTTTCATTGAGGATTGTTGCACTGTAGCTGTCTTCTAGCCAGGTTTCATTTAGAAGCATAAAATCCAGGTTGTTTGTGGTTATTAAGTCATTGACTAGAAGTGATTTATTTATTTATTTGTTATCGGAGGCTGTAATATGCTGTCCTGGCTTCCCTGGCTGTTTTCCAGGAAGTCGTCCTTGGGTGCTGAATCTTGGAGCAGTTCTAATATGTCTGTCTGTGGTGAACTCTGTGGGCAGGGCTCTGCTGAGATTGTGTCCGTGAGCAGAGGTTGTTGTGGCGGAGTGGTGTTATCATTGTCCTTGTGTGATATGCCAACCGCATGTCCATTTTGCTGCTGAAGTGAAGTCCTGTGGTCATTCATACTGTGTCCAGGTGTGTGTGTGCCATTCAGATTGAGTGGATTGGCACACACTGCAGAAGGATGATTGAGGGAGAAGTAGATATTATCCTTTAGTACTCTTGAACCAAGTTTGTTTGGGTGGTGGCCATCCTGATGAAACAGTTGTCTCTGACTCCAGAAAAGATTGAAGTTGTCAATGAAGTTCACTCCTTTTATATTGCAGTTTTTTTGCAGCCATGAATTAAGCCCAAGCAACCGTGAAAACCTGTTTGTTCCTCTTGCTGGGAGTGGTCCACTAATGAATGTTTAAACTTTCAGTCTTTTAAGTGTTTCAAAAAGTTCATTGAAATCCTTCCTAAGGAGTTCTGACTGCTCTTTATCAATATCATTCTTCCCCACGTGAATGATGAGTCGATTTGCAGTCTTATGTTTCATCATGTTACGAACCCATCAAATTATTTATGGATCGGCATAACATATAAAAGACCACAGAGATTCGATGACAGTGTAAATAATTCAAATCATTCATTCTACGAGCAACGCGATAAGGTCCACTATAACGAGCATGTAAAGCGGAACCCATCCCCGGAATCAGCACAAGAACTTTATCACCAGGACTGAAACTTCGGGAAACAGCCTTCTGATCAAACCTCTGTTTCATTCTCTTCTGACAAAGACCTAAATTGTCTCTGGCCAACTGACATGCACGACTGAGCCTATTACGCATGTTGGACACATAATCAGTCAAACTGGAACACTCTTTAGGCTCGGCCAGTTAAGAAAACCTCCTGTGAAGGAGCGAGAATAAAGGCATCTAAATTAAACATTGCGTTAAATAAGAATAGGTCCACCCTAAACGAAAAAAATTAAATACACTAAAGAAAAGTCACCGAAAATCCACGGCATAATTTACAAAAGGCGATCACAGCAAACTAATGTGCACTCACAGCGCGCAGTGCGACCACCACAGAAAAAGATTTTCACTAAGAGAAAATCGAACTTCTTCAAAAACGTCAAAAAAAATGACAAATATTGTTCAAAACCCGGCTAAACGAGCCCCCATTTATATGTTACGAACCCATCAAATTATTTATGGATCGGCATAACATATAAAAGACCACAGAGATTCGATGACAGTGTAAATAAATAATTTTAATTAAGTGATACGCCTTAGCGTATGCAGAGCATGGTGGCAAAAATAAACATAACAAAAACAAAAGAAAACCCTGACCCACACTATTCTTCAAAGCGAATGAAACTTGCCTGCCTCCCGTTCAAAACAAAAGACAGAGTTTGTGTGAGTCTTCCGGGTCCTCTTTCTCCTGCTCTCCACTAATCTATACTAAATAATATGCAAAAACCCATCACCAGTTACCACCAGCTGTAAAATAAATACAATAAACTAACAAACAATAATCCCATATCGGGATCGTGCTTGTGAAACCAACATTGAACCAAGCTCTAAACAAGTTCAAAGGAAGCAGCAGGCCGAGCACGCGTCGGAGCTTGTGCTCCGCCTGCTACCAGGAGCAGATGGGAAGTGAGAGAGACCACGGTCTCCAGACTGGGCGTCTTTAAAGCAGTTGCCCCGCCCACAATCACAGCCGGCGGGACCTCACGTGATCTGTATAGGAAATTAAAAACAGATAGAAATAAACCGCACTCAGCAGCAGGTAACCGTGGCCATTTAGCAACGTAACACATCAGAATATTCTGAAGTTCCCTGTTTACATCAGAAGTTGTTGCTTGTGGAAGGCAGCACGTAGTTGTATCCCTGCTGCTAATGTTTCTGATTATGGAGTCCCCCACTATCAGAGTCCTGGGCCCGGCTGCGCTCTGAGCTGAGTGCCGCTGTCTGCTCGACCTTGAGCGCCAGTTAGCGTCAGTGTTAGCTACTGGCCCATTCAGTCTGTGTTCGATCACATTCATCACGTTTGGGGATTCCTCATTTACATTCATTAGTTCTTCAAATCTGTTCTCAAGATGTATTATAGGGGGTGGTAGGAGACCAGTGTTTGCAATCCTTGTCAGAGCTGTATCTGGGGTAGAGGTTGCTACTGCGGCAATATGTGATGCTTGTGACAATCTGGTGTCTCGAGTGCCTTTGGGTCTCGCTACCTGTTTGTGCCATCGATTTGTAAGTCGATCGGCTTGTTTCTCTACCTGTCGAGGAGCACTAGTTTCATGGGACTCACCGGCTATATGCTGAGGGTGTCCATGACGAAGCTCTGTTGTGTGTTCCGTCTGATTTGGTGTTCCCGTAAGTAACTTTGTTTCAAGAACTGCAATCCTTTGTAAAAGTCTGTGGCAGTTAGTGCAGCAAGTAGATTCTTGAACCAGAAGAGGCATTTTCTCTCTTATCCTTATGAATGTAGGCAGTTGTGTTTTCCTTTCCCCGGAATGTAAGCTGGTCAGGTAAAATAATTCTGCGTTTTTGTAGTAACACAGTGCAAAAGATTGAGCACTGTGCTGATTTGCTGAAGTTAAAATTAGGTGATAAAAGGAGGTAAAATATAAAAATATAGAAGATAAAATATAAAAGCGATAGAGCAAAGCGCGGAGCAGTAAGCAAGAACGTCCGAACAGTAGCTGAGCAGGAAGTGGAGTCCTCATCCACAGCACAACTATAACGCTAATGATACAGATGAACAATATTGTTGGAATCACTTTCAGAAAGATTTTTTTCCAGGTGATGATCGATAAAAACATCAGCCAATTAGAATCCATTCTGCTTGTAAGAGCTCCAGTATAAAATTGACAAATATATTACGAATTGATGAAGAATAGGCAGTTAGGGGGACGAATAGGCTACTCGCGGGACGAGAGGAAGACTACGGCGAAGATTAGGCAGTTAGGGGACGTTTAGGTGCTCTGTGGATGTGAGGAAGAGTAGGCAGTTAGGGGGACCTCGTTTCGTCGACCCCCCCTCAGCACAGCTCAAGATCGCCCCCGGAGGCGTCCCCACAGCACCTATAGGCCAATTTGGGGTCCTAGTCGTCGTTTAGGGGAAAACATCCCACTTGCCATCCAAATAAGCATGAAAGTGGCGTCAAATTGAGACGTACAGGGAGACTAAAATGCACTCCCTGATGCGTTATTGTAGTAGACGGTTGCATAGTTATAATTTTGTCCCTGATATTATCAATCTTATAAGTGAAGAAGTTCATAATGTCATTACTGCTGTGTTGCTTGGAAACTTCTGGGCTTGAAGCTTTCTTTTTTGTTAGTTTAGCCACTGTTTCAAATAAATACCTAGGATTATGTTTATTTTCTTCTAATAGGGTTGAAAAATAAGCAGATCTAGCAGCTTTTAAAGCCTCTCTGTAAGTAATTGAGCTCTCCTTTCATGAAATCCGAAATACCTCTAGTTTTGTTTTCTTCCAGTTGCGCTCCATTTTTCTGGCTGCTCTCTTAAGAGCCCGAGTGTGCTCGTTGTACCACGGCGTTGGACTATTTTCTTTAATCTTCTTTAAGTGCTGGAAAAGAGAGAGTTAAAGTTTCTGTTGCAATATCGAGTTCTTCTAAGCTATCCGGGATGCTGAGATGATGAAACTGATTAGGAAGATTATTGATAAAGCAATCTTTAATGGTAGAGCGTGTTATTATATTGTAACACGGAGTCGGCTTTGCAGCCTTGGCTAAATGTAATTTACACGAGACTAGGTAATGATCTGAGATGTCATCGCTCTGCTGCAGAATTTCAACAGCATCAACATTTATTCCATGTGATAATATTAGATCACGTATGATTACGTATGATTACGACAATGAGTAGGTCCTGACACGTGTTGTCTAACTCCAATTGAGTTTACAATGTCTTTAAATGCCAATCCCAATGCATCTTTTTCATTATCGATGTATATTAAAATCACCAACAATTAGTACTTTATCTGCAGTCAATATTAATTCTGATAGAAAGTCCGCAAATTCTTTGATAAAATCTTTATGGTGCCCTGGTATACAGTAGCCAGCACAAATCTCAAACGTGATTTATCGTTTACACTATATATTTTTACATTAAGCACCAACACTTCAAAAGAAGTATATTTAAAACTTGATTTCTTAGTGGTTTTGAAAATATTACTATAAATTACGGCAACACCTCCCCCTTTGCGTTTCAGACGAGGTTCATGTTTATAACATTAATCTTGCCGGGTGGACTCATTTAAAGTAATATAATTGTCTGGTTTTAGCCAGGTTTCTGTCAAACACAGCATATCTAGGTTATTATCTGAAATCATATCATTAACAATAAGTCCTTTTGGAGTAAGGGATCGAATATTCAGCAACCCAAGCTTTATCATTTGCTCATCTGTATTATAGCTGTTTTTTATTTGTTGAACATCAATTAAATTTTTAACCTTAGATGGGTTTGGATGTTTTTCGGATTTCCAAATTCGGGGAACAGACACAGTCTCTATATGATGATATCTAGGAAAGAGGCTTTTTGTGATGGTATTTATCTGACCTTGGTGACGCGAGGCCGCTAGCAGACAGTCGGTTAAGCCAGTCTGTCTGCTTCCTGACCTGAGCCCCAGATTGTTATGTTTGAGCTCTAAGAGTATGTGCCATATTACTAGAGAAAGGAAAATAAATGTCTTAAGCCTTGTATTTTTTAAATAATTTTTATTAATAAAGTAAAGGCATTGAACCAGTTTATTTGTAGTGCATTGACAATTGTTTTATATAATTAGTTTATTCGTTAAATTAATAAAAAAGACAAAAAGACCTTGAGATATGTTTGGTAATTGTACCTGAATTAATTAAAAATATATATATTTTTTAAAAATGTATTTGCTATATTTCCAGTGTTGTAATGTAACGGAGTACAAATACTTCGTTACTGTACTTAAGTAGAAATTTCACGTATCTGTACTTTACTTCGTTATTTAAATTTATGTCAACTTTCACTTTTACTCCACTACATTTCCTAGATAAAATGTATACTTTTACTCCGCTATATTTCCACTAAGCATCTTCGTTACTCGTTACTACAAAATAAAATCAGAAGAAATGTGTGCGACAATAAGGGAGGTTTGGCGAATCACTGCTCCTAGATTGCAGTACGCACGCTCCGCACGGCGCGCGCTCTATTTCAGCGTAATGCTTGTTTGTTGCCATGCCAAAGGAGGAGGAAGCACAACTGAAACCGCCATGGAAGCATGAGCACCTGCTGGAGGACCTGGAGCACGTTTAACCAGAGCTGCCAACTCTCACGCATTCACCGTGAGACACACATTTACCTCAGGAAAGGCATTTAATAAACATAGGCAAGAAAAAAAAATAGCTATAGAGAGTATTTTGCTAAATATGTGTTCTATATTACATATTTATTATATTTTTACTTATATCATTAAAGTTTTTTTATTATAATAATAAAAAACGCATTATATTTAATTATTTTTAACCTTAAATAATAGCCTACTACCAGCTGATAGGGCTCTCTGTATGTTTACAGCATTAGGTGAGTTTTTTTTTTTTTTTGAGAAAAATTAACGCCTATCTTGTGTAGCCTACCTAATATTTATACAAATGAGTCAAAATTAAATAAAATCACAATTGAATTGAAATAATAAAAAAGCGTAGCTTACCAGAAATTGTACCATGTAAACATTGTAACATGTCACTAAACCTAATAAAATTCAGTTTAATTACAAAAATTTTAGTGACAATCACAATACACTTATTGTGATGCAATTTTTTTTACAGCTAAAGGTACATGCAGTGGGAAATAAACGATAACACAAGTAGCCTACAGTACAGGCTACACAGTCCCTCCAGTTTTTCGCGTTTCCGTGATCACTGAATTCAACGCATAATCCAAAAAAAAATAAAAAAAAACTTTTACTTTTACTTCAATTACTTAAGTACATTAAATATCAGAAAATTACTTTTGATACTTAAGTACAGTATATATCAGATACTTTAAGACTTTTACTTAAGTAATATTCTAAAAGGTAACTTTCACTTCTACCAAAGTCTTTTTCTAGTACGATACTTGTACTTTTACTCAAGTATTGCTTTCTAGTACTTTATACAACACTGTATATTTCAGATCAATATATTTGTTTTCCTTAAAAATTTAATTAACACTAACTTTATTCTCATCTTAATTATAAATCATTTATTTCTGTATAAAATAATACTACCATTATGATGATATCTAGGTGAAAGAGGCTCTATGTGATGGGATTTATCTGACCTTGGTGACGCGAGGCCGCTAGCAGACAGTCGGTTAAGCCAGTCTGTCTGCTTCCTGACCTGGTGGGCAATTTGTTATTTTATTTTTTATTTTTTGAAGAGTTCACTATGCTAGGCTCATCCAAGATAGTATCTAAAGCTCTAGCACTCTTACTATCCTCAATTAAAGTTTGGATGCGTGTCTCTAGTTCTGAAATCTTCACTGTCAATCTAACTGTCTCTTTGCATTTATCACATAAATCCTATATTGCCGATAGAGAAGGCTAGGGCTGCAGCTATCGATTCTTTTTGTAATCGATTAATCTAGCACTTAATCGATCGATTAATCTTTTTTAACTTTTATTTCTCAAAAAAAAAAAAAAAAAAAAAAAAAACACAGGTATTTATTCCAACTCCAATATTTGGCTCCAAACCTAAGCCTATTTATTGCAATTTTTACCCATTTAGTGTTTATAAGTGCCAGTGCCAACAATTATAACAATATAGTTAAGTCAACTTACTGTAAAACATGTATCTTCATTGCAGTTTGGTACGGCAGAAATACATACATTCATTTTCAATAGAACTCTGCATTTGGCTTGCATCACTTGCATTGCGGTGCATTTTAGGTGAAGCATCCGTTCGAAAAATCGAACGGATGCTTCAAATTGCATGCGTTGGAGACACCTACACTAAGTGTAGCTTTGAAAAGGGGAATGTTTTATTGCAAATATGCATTTTGTTAAATAGAAAAAGAACAGCATTGCAGCAAAGACTGCAATACAATATTTGTTCCTCCATCACGTCCTGGTGTACAGTGAATGCATGCTGAAATTATTTTTGCGTGGCTACCTAAAAGTTTAAGCATATGTGATGCATTGCCGCAATTGGTCTGACTGGCGCGTGAGAGAGACGAGGGTGCATGCGCGTGTGTGTGTGTGAAGGGGTTCTTTTTTTAGGCTATACTCTTTTACAATTTAACGTGAATACGTTTACTACTTAAAAACATAAAAGCTAAACCTCATATCTAGTCAAACCGCATCACGACATCGCTACAAATACAGTATGGGATTAAAATCAGCGAACATCAATGTATACTAGGCTTAGGCTACGTTACCTTGTTTGAGCGACGCTTGGTGAAACAGTAAACTTTAGACATTCTCTGCCGTTTATGGACATCTTTACTCTCCGCCATCGCGCCAACTAAATTCAAAATGTATCACGCGCTATGGTGTGCTTCCTGAACATTGAACAACGGTCCGTCCGTGTGAAACAATCAGATCCCTGCGCGTATAGTGCGCGTCATAGGAATTTAACGAGGCTTCGAGGCAGAGTTTTTGCCTCGAGGAATTTTTGTAATCGAGTTATTCGAGTAACTCGATGAATCGTTTCAGCCCTAGAGAAGGCTATGCTAAACATGTGACATGAAGTGCAGGTGACAATAACAGGACAAGACATTACTCACCGTGTTTGTTGACTGATTTTTACTCACCTGAGCTTTTCAAGAACTCAAAGGCGCGGGCGCGCGAGAGAAAATAAATAAAAAAATAACTGAGCGCACGGGTGGAGTGTTAACAGGCTAGTGAATTACTAGCGTGTTGTGCTTATTGTGTAATAATTAGTGGTGGGGGAAAAAATCGATTCTCTTCAGTATTGCGATATTTTGTGCACGCAATTATATCGATAGAGTAGCACAAAGTATCGCAATATTTAATTATAAAATTATCTGTTTTACTTTCGGATCATTGTCGTAATCATGCGTGATCTAATATTATCACGTACCTGTGTGTGAGAAGAGATGCCGGTTTCTCCGGTAGTGGGCGAACTAATGCGCAAACGGCACACTTATTGGATGGCACCCATCCCCGTTTTAATTTCAGCAAATCAAAACAAACGCTGTCAAGGTGATTAACTCATGTGTTGTAGGCCTATACTATATATATTTTTTATAGACTATGGTTGTATATTGTCATTATTATTAGTAGAATTATTAGTAGGATTATCTTTTAATAATAATTATCTTTTTTATCTAAACTATTATCTTTTTTTTTCTCCACAAAAACACTGAATGACCAACAATATCTTAAGCACCACCAGTTCAGTTTAAGTTCAGTTAAAATGACAAATATGCATGATTATCAAGTTTTAGTTCTAATTACTGAAGTTATAGCATTAAATAGGCTAATGCTTGATTATCATAATATAATGCTTGATTGACTGATTTTAAGAGTGTACATTTAGGTATTTAAAAAGCCATTTTACAATGATACGCTGATTTGGTGGAATTATATATATATATATATATATATATATATAAGTTTTTGCACTTCAGTTAATGTGTAGAAGATAATGTTCACAGAATTAAATGTGACATTTGAAGTGAGTTGAGCAGTCTTATTTTTCTCATTTTTTGTAATGCCTTTGAATAATATGGGGGACATGAATCGCAATATATCGCAGAATCGAAACGCAATACTTGCTGTATCGCAATATGTTAAGAATCGCAATAATATTGAATCGTGGCCCAAATATCGCAGTACTATCAAATCGTCACATTTTTGCCAATTCCCACCCCTACTAATAATAACGGAAGCTAGCGATGTCAGGTTAATCTGAGATGTTGGGTAAGCTGTATTTAGTAGTATAAACAATTAGAAATGATAGTAAATGATGGTTCAAAACATAAAGAAATACGAGGCTAAGACGGAGCTCACAGCACCGAAGCAAACAAACTCACAGCAGGCAGCGAGGCAGACAGCAAGGGGTTATGACCTATACTGGGACCAGCCACCGGGGGGGCGATCAAGACTCTGGGTTTATGACCTATACTGGGACCAGCCACTGGGGGGCGATCGAGACTCTGGGTTTATGACCTATACTGGGGCCAGCCACCGGGGGGCGATCGAGATTCTGGGTTTATGACCTATACTGGGACCAGCCACCCGGGGGGCGATCGAGACCATAGATATCATATATAAACGCTAGATGTCTTATGGCGCAGTCACTTCCGGCATCACCGTTCGGCCATCTTACAGCAGTGCTCTGTGCATTAAGGTGAATGATCAGCACGTACACAAATCCTCATATCTCGATGAAATCTCGACGGATTTACAAACGGTTTGGTTTCTTACAAACGTTATTAACATGGCTATAATTCCGAATGCTTGAACATGCATGTTATAATTTTTCATATGTATGCAGTTTATGTATGCAGTGTCGTAACTACATCTCTGACGTTTATAACAAACCAAACCGTTTGAAAATCGGTAGAAAATTGAGCAAGTTATGGTTATTTTAAAGTGCATGCACCATTAAACGAGTGAGCGAGCACCCTGTCGCAAGATGGCCGCCGTGTGCGGACGTCGACCTCCATTGGCCAACAGCGCGTACGAGGTATCTAGTGTTTATATATATATCTATGATCGAGACACTTTGGCTTAACTTTTCAGGACTTGTGCGACACATTTGGTCCCTACAGATTTTTTGCTGGAAAGTGCTAGTTTAATTTTGTGCACGCGCATATGAACGCATACTAACACACAACACGGTTATCTTTTCCAGGCTGCAGTTTATAAACAAGCACGTTGCCCTTTGCCGTTTATCAAACGTAATAAATAGTTGTATTTCACTCTCACTTTTTTTGTCAGGCACAAAGTCACAGAACACAGCCCTGGAAGTGGCCTGTAAGCAAGACAGAAAGACCAAAAGATGCACTGCCCAGCTGGGTTTTTCTCATTGATGTTGTAAACTTTAGTTGATGCGCTTTGACACATATAGGGCTGATCAGCTCTGTTCACGCGCACAGTAACTGAAAATTTTAAACTGTTAAAAATAAAAAGGCTCAATAAACTATTGCATTCATATAATTCCGGAACTACGCATAAAATCTCTTCCCTTTTTGCTTTGAGGTTTTCAATGCGAAGCGCTGTGACTCCATGTTGCTTCAGGCGCATCATTCTGCACACGGGATAAGCATAAGCGCTTTGTTCCGCTCTGTATTGGAGCCTTTAATATTATAATACTTTTGTGCAATGAAAGATTATTAATAGCCTTTCTTGTTCTGTCCTATCTATAATATGTTGCTGCCTCATTAAACAGCTACGCTAAACATTTAAAATAAATGTCTTTTAATTTTGTAGTATATATCATAAATATATTTACTAGTATTTTGTCATAGATTATGATCATATAATTTTTTCATTTGTTGTTTTTCTTTATAATGATGTTTAACACACAAAAGAGTAATTATCAGTTCAACAAACAGAGGTATAGAAATTCTACATTGATTAATAAGAAAACTGTGCTGATATCGGATTGGTATCGGCCGATACTCAGAATTTTTGGGATCGGATCGGTTCTGGGAAAATTGGTATCGGTGCTTCCCTAGTTTCGAACAATCCTACTCTTATCTGTATGACCAAAATGATGGAGTATGTTTTTATGTTTCCTCTGTTCGATCGCGTCTGCGCCTCACGCGTGACCGGTCTTCATTTAGCTTTGCGTTGTGTGGGTAGATGAACGAGACTGGGCAACAGAAATTACTTAGGCCAGATTTTATTCTGAAAGAATAAAAAGACAAATGAATCAAAACAAACTCGAGTCTGTGGCCTTCTCTCGCAATTGTAACATCAGCCTCTCTTCAGTCGCGCTTACCGCAACTGCAACACATTTTACAGCTTTCATAGTTCTCATATAAATCAAAATCGATAGTGTTCAACATATTTAACAAAAAAAACCAAAACATTTTACATAAATTAAAAAAAATATATTAACAGAAGCATGAATGGGAACATATACCTGCTTTGTTTTTGTAGACATACCCACGCCTCAAAGAGTGGATGACTTGTTTACTCGGTTTTAGGCTGCGACCATATTAATCTGTATACATTTCAAAACAAATGTTTCTACTCCACACTGAGACAGTGTTTTTGTTCAGCAAAAAATGCTTTTTGAAGATGCTCTTCCATGTGTTGCTCTTCCATACTCTTCCATGTTGAAAAATGTCTTGTAGGGCAGGAAATATGGTAATAGTTTGCATTTTGATCTGGCACCATGTTATTGAGCATTTATGTCATTTTATTCTGGTGCTGTAAAAGGTTTAAGCATTTTTAGATGATTTAGTGTAGACGGACAATTTTTGGAAACTGCTATTGTGGACTGAGAGCATTTTGAAATGTAAATGCTATTTTTAACCCCCTGGGGTCGGCTATCGCGCCGGCGCGATAGGCTCGCTTTTTTTCTTATCAGTGCAAAAGAGACTCAAAATACACTTGAATTTGATCTTACATACAAGTGTCGTACATCATTCGATCCTGTTAAGTGTATATTTTTTTTGTGTATACTCAAAATAAAAACAAAGTGTTTTGCTTTTTGCCAAATAAAGAAAAATAAACATGATGCGAGTTTTGCCTTCTCTCTGTCAGTGGAAGTCCATTCTGAAACGCAAAAAAACAACTGTTTCCAACTGTGAACCAATTTTGTATTTTATTTTATTGTAGTGACAATGACTTGTTTAGGGAATTACTAACTCAAATGAGGGGTAATATTCATAAGATGATGAATATATATATCGCATATCCCAAATAGGGAATAGGCTAAACCTCACCATATATGAATAATTAACACGATTGCTCGTAGTAACTATTCATACAGGTCGGTAAAATCATATAAATTATCAGGGTAAATTTTCATGTAATTCAAATTCAGTTATCATGCAAACTGTCCGTCCAGCGAACTGTATGCGAGACTTCCTTATCAAAACTTACCGGCCTGTAAACAACGACAATAACTTTCCTCTGGCCACAAGGAATGATATTTTCGTGTAAGGCACTTTAGATATCTCAATAGTCAAACCAAGTAGAGCTTTGTAGCTTAAATCATAATTTTCAGGGACTTCAAGTTATGGAACAATGAGACAGATTCAACTCAAAGGATTATGGAGTTTGATAAAACAAACTAAGGATTACATAGACTACTTAAATCACGCAGGAGTAAATATGCATAGCAAAACGAACAATACAAAATGATTGAAATACGAAATACTGGAGAGAGAGAGAGAGAGAGAGAGAGAGAGAAAGTGAAAGTGAGTGAGAGGGAGAGAGAGAGAGAGAGAATGTTCTTCTCAAGACCAAACAGTTACTTCAAATGAGACCCAAAGGCTTTTAGGAAGTTCTAGACAACCTTAAAACAGCATTTCTTGCTTTACTTGCTTTGATATGGCCCCTTTTGTGCAGCTGGTTTGAAAAGGATGCGTAGGCCGCGTGTCCGAAGTTTCTTCCGGGCGGAGGTGGATGATGCGATAACTCAGCTGTAGCACGTACGAAAGATGATTAGTCTTAAATTAATTTCGTTTGTGAATACACTGAACGAAGGACAAAATATCAAACTGAGGTAGATAAAAGAAAAGGACTTAGATTAAAATGAAATTAGAAAACAAACGACGAACTCCGGTTGGAGTTTGTAGTGAAGAAGTGGACCTCTCTCTGGCGTAGAACTGCCCAGAACAGAGTGTGGCTCCGTGTTTTGAAGGAGCTGAGCCACGCCTTTCTCACGTGCCTGAACCAATCATTTGGGAGGACATGTGGTGGTAAAACTTCTTTTGTTCGCGAAGTACATGCTTGGGACGATGTACAGAACTTGGTCATAATACACTTATAAACTGGTATTATTGAAAGAATGCATCATTTTGTACTTTGTGTTAAGGATTCGACACCGTCGGGTTTTCCTGATCCAAACAATACCACGAACGGTAATTCTGTGAGCTAGTATCAAAAAGATACATGATTCTTCATGATTAATAATAATTAATAATTCGTTACATTTATATAGCACTTTTTCTGAGACCTCAAAGCGCTTTACATATGGAAGGGGGGAATCTCCTCAACCACCACCAATGTGCAGCATCCACTTGGATGATGCGACGGCAGCCATATTGCGCCAGAACGCCCACCACACACCAGCTTACTGGTGGAGAGGAGACAGTGATGAAGCCAATCAGTGTATGGGGATGATTAGGAGGCCATGATGGACAGAGGCCAAGGGGCAGATTTGGCCAGGATGCCGGGGTTACACCCCTACTCTTTTTCGAAGGACATCCTGGGATTTTTAATGACCACAGAGAGTCAGGACCTCGGTTTTACGTCTCATCCGAAGGACGGTGCTCTTTTGGCCGTATAGTGTCCCCGTCACTATACTGGGGCATTAGGACTAGGGATCGACCGATATGGATTTTTTAGTGCCGATGCCGATACCGATTTTTTTTCATCAGCCTTAGCCGATGACCGATACAGGTTGCCGATTTTCTTGGGCCGATATTTGGAGCCGATACTGCTTTTGCTCACTCAGTTTACATCATAAAAATGACACGTATATAATATATAATGATAACAACTGTTACAAGTCTCAATTAAGAAAGGAACATTTATTGAACTTAAAAAAAACACAATATTTGACAAATATTAAAAACATGTGAGGTAGAACAGAAAAAAGTTCAGTGCTGAAAATACTGAAAATAAATATTTAAGCATAATTCAAATTCTGAAAATAAATTCTGAAAATAAATATTTAAGCATAATAAAATAATTTGACTGGAACATGTTATTCTGTGTAGTTGCCTGATCTATGTAATCGTGATCTCCATTTTAAACAAAACAAAAACGATTTTAAACCAAATAGATTCTAAGTTTATTATGAATTAGGGATCGCGTCTAAAACGTGTGGAAAGCACGGCCGCGCCGCTTCTACAAGCGCTTGCGTCTGTTGTTGCTATGCAAACATGAACTGCTCTCTCCATGATGACGAGGAAGTAAGGATTAATTTATTTCCAGCCCTTTACGACTACATATATTTATGGAGATGAGAAATAAAAACCCGCCCTGTCCAGCTATGATCCGCTGTTCAGCCGAGCTTTCGATGTTGTCATGGAAAGGTCAGTTGTTTTTTGTCACATGACCTGCGTGCGCTTGCGGCATTCTGAAAAGTTTTGATGTTTTCATCTCACCACGGCATAGGAGCGCCTGGACAAACCGTTTATACTGTCTATGGAACAAACGAGCGCGCTGCATTGCGTGCGTGTCACAACCGCGTCGCTTCTTTTACGAGCACATGTCCAAACGTCAGCCAGGTGGTCGCTGAATAAAACTCCCACAAATATCACAGAATCACCGAACAACGTCGGCATTATTTAATCCTATGACCAGTGTTTGTAACAGCTGCCATATGCATATGGGTAGCCTCAAACTTAGCTATTTGCAGCTCCCTAAATACAATGACAAGCAGTTTTATAGATGAGGCATTCGCGTTTTCCATTTGGACCCACAAACTTGCTTAGCTATAGTTGCACGCACATATAGAGCAACGTGTTTCTACTTTCAAAGTGTATTTCAGCTAAGTTAAACAGTTAAAAAGATGCTTTGAAATTTTAAAACTAACCTTTGTCTAGAAGAGGTTTCCAGCACTCTGCTAGTGTGGGAGGGGCAGTGCATGGGCAGCGTCTCCAGCAACACAGAGCTGCCTGCAGACGCCTGTCTGTAATTAATGCCGGGAAAAAACTATCGGCGAACGCAGCAGCTGAGTATCGGCCGATGCCGATACATGACAAACCCGCAAATATCGGCCCGATTTATCGGCCGACCGATATATCGGTCGATCACTAATTAGGACCTACACAGACCACAGGGTGAGCACCCCCTGCTGGCCTCGCTAACACCTCTTCCAGCAGCAACCTAGTTTTCCCAGGAGGTCTCCCATCCAGGTACTAACCAGGCTCAGCCCTGCTTAGCTTCAGTGGGCAACCAGTCTTGGGCTACAGGGTGATATGGCTGCTGGCTAAATGCATATCAAGTTTGATTATATACCATAAAGCTTATAGTTATAGCAATTTGTCGTATGGGGACCATGAAACACAACAAGACATACATTTCATACATTTAAAAGGGTAATTAGAGTCATTCAGAGTTCGAACTGCGTTGTGAACTCTTGCTCTCCCCCCTTTAGGGGAGTCAGTATGTGTGTGCGTGTCTCTTGAATTGATGAGATTAACATCAGGGTACATGGTCGAACATCTGGTTAAACAATGTTGGCTTGTTGTAAGGTGTCATGCGCCATGGGGGATCCCAGGGAGACCCCAGCGGGATCTCAGCCAGAGCGACGCCTTTGCTGGTCACATGTCTCAGCCGAGCAGTAAAACAGGATGCTACTTTGTTTACTCAGGAAGAAAAGAGCTGTGTTTGCGAATCAGAATCCAGTAATTTAATCAAGTGGCAGACACCATTTGCTTTGTGTCACAGTCCAAGAAGAAAAAAGCTGTGTTTGTAAATTAGGATCCAGTAATTTAATCAAATGGCAGAACTGACCATCTGCTTTGTGTTTCAGTTCCCCCCCTTGATGGTTCGGCAGGACCCGTGTGTGGGCCTCGTCGACCCATCACGATAACAATAGTCAGATGGCAGGTGCATCATGACGGTAGGATGCTGCAGGTGGTTGTTAGGACTGAGGGCTCAGCTCGATGAGGTTTGCAGCGTTCTCTGGCGGGGAGTCGTCTCTCCGAGGGCTTCTCTGGAAACCTCCGGACACTACCTTTGTGAGCTTGGCTGTGGAGGTTCGCATCTCGTTGAGTCTTCTGTGGATGTAGGCCAAGCCCAGGGTTAGGGTGTGGCTGATGATTGTAGAGATGCACAGTGCAGTGTCAGCTGCGGTCCAGGCTTGGACGACAGGTGAAGGGTTCAGGATGGGCAATCGAGACAATGCTTGGAGGGCTGTGTCAAGGGGAGCGATGTCGATGATTTGTGACCCCCCTTCTTCAATCCACTTTTCCAGTTCTGGATCTAGAGTGAAGTTGCGATCCCTAAAGAAGGATGGAATCTCTTGATTGGTACTCTTCATTCGGAAGATGGTTCAAGGCCAGGTCGTCCAGGTGGAGGATGGCTCCTCCTGGGACTTGAATCCACATGCTTTGGTTAAGCAAATTGACGCGTGTAGCGGTGTCGTGCTGGTCATAGGTCAGTGTCGCCGACCGCACTGGAGTGTTAACGAGCCACCGGTCACCTACAATCTCGGCTTGCGTCTCGGTGACTTGGCTGCGAGGCTTAGCATCAGCCGGGCAACGTGTGTCGCTGGCCAGATGTTGCAGGCCGCAGATTCCATCAGTATTGTCTCTGAGAAAAGGTTTGCTAGGGCAGAGATAGTGAATGTCTTTGGTGAGGGTGCACATGTGCAGGTTAGAGGTCTTCACAGTGAACCCGAGACCCGTCGACCCGGGACCCGACCCGGGACCCGTACGGGTTCGGGTCTATATTTTAAATTATCAGCCGGGTCCGGGTCGGGTCCGAATTTATTACTTCGGGTCCCGGGTCTGTTTAACATTGTGTGTAATACCCGTGCGATCGGAGTCATCAGATCAGACTCGGAGAAAACCGTGATTAGACACTGCTGGTGTTTTTTTGTAACTTGCAACTTGTAAAATTAGGACACTCAAAATAAATTGCGTTAAAAAGCATATTTTAGGTTGATCCAGCTAGCGTGCATGTGCAGTCTCAAGCGCGTGTCATGTTTCTATGGCAACCAGCAGAGTTTCAGTGAGGGACCGCCAAACCGCGCTTTAGATTTTACAATATAAATTAACAGTCTTGTTTAATCTTAAAGTTTTAGTGGTCAGATTCAGACTCGATGCAGAGCAGAGCACGGAGATGATAGCAAATAAATAACGTCAGCGGCCATGGCACTGAACGAGCAATCGTTATTATAACGTTAGTTCAAAAGGGCAAACAGTCAAAGTTATTATGCGAGTTTACTCGAGTCAGAATGTATGTTACATGTGCAAAGTTGCATTTGTCATCCGTCACCGTGACATCAAGTGGACTTTTGAAGCTGAAATAATGAGTGGATTAAGCTTGGACTTGGAATAACTAGAGGAATAACATGAATAACTTTCTTGTCGGAGGATTGTAATGCATGATCACAGCCAGTCAGGTAACGTTAACGTTACAAGGAAGGGAGAGGAGACTACTACGCTTCCATGGCTCCTTAAATTAGGTAAGACAAAAAGTTGTATTTTTCGCAACAGGTTTATTGACTTGTAATAGCATTTTAAGGTGGAATATATGACAATCGGGTCCAGTCGGGTCTGTGTCTTCCCGGCGGTTTCGGGTCCAGGTTTCAAATAATAGACGGGTCCAGGTCGGGTCCGGTTAGGCATTTCTCGGATCTGCACGGGTCCGGGTCCAGCTTTTGAAATAATAGACGGGTCCGGGTCGGTTCGGTTTAGCACATTACGGGTCTCTTTCGGGTTCGGGCACGAATTTTTGGACCCGTGAAGACCTCTAGTGCAGGTTAGGGGCCAACTTCAGCTGTGTGTTGCTGTCGTGGTAAGCTACCACCTCGGGAGTCCGTACCCTGAACTGGGTGTTGCTCTGCCAAAATCCTACGTTGACAACGTCTTTGAGTCGGTAGATTCGGCTTGATTCTATAATCGGTAGATTTAGGAGAAAGCCCACCTCTCGCTGTGCAGGGTCAACATACAGTGGAATGGCACTGCCCAAAGAGTAGGCAAGGTGTATTTGTAGCGGGTCAGTGGGTGTGGTGATGGCGGAAGCCAGCACGGTTTGCACCAGGCTTAGGGGTATCAGGTATGGCGGGATTCTACTCATGGCTAAGCTGTCCATGGAGGAGCTCACTTCTCTGAGCATGTCGGTCATTAATGCGGTGACCAGCTGGGTTTGGGCAAAGTCATTCTGGAAGACTGTGAACAGCTGTTTCATGGAGTTCACAGTCTGGTTCAACGCAACGCTGTGAGTGTTGAGGATTGTCACTGTTCCTCTCAGTGTCTTGCCTATGGTTGTCAGGGATGCGCTTTGTTTGGTGAGTTGATCTTTAACTGTGGAAGTTCCGTCTGAATTTCTGCTACATGCCGTCGAACAGTGGCTATGTTCACGGCGTTGACACTGGACATACCAATGTTGAACAGCATGCCTACGGCAGCAGCGGCTCCGAGCAGCGCTCCCAGGAACCATTTGGAACGTTTGTTGTGTCCCCCCAATTCAGCTTGGGTGACAGTCATCTTTTCGAGTTGGTTCAGCATGTGCTCGACATCGGCTTCAGTGAGGTTGAGGGCGGTTTCTGTCCATCGGGCACCTGCCCAGCTGTACTGGGCTACTGCTCTCGGGTAGTGCGCATGGTAGACATTTCGAGGGTCGAGTCGGTTCGGCAGTTAGTAATTAGGAGTCCCGGTTGCTCTCTCAACACAATGCCCGAGGCCGGTCCTGGTGAGATGAGGTCGGCTGGCAGCTGGCCTCTGGTCGGCTGAAAGCACATGATGACAATCCACAGCAGCATCCTGTTACAGGCAAGAGAGAGAGAGGTATGGAGGAAAAGGGGAAAGAGAGAAGGCACAGGTCAGCGAGGTTTGTCCCGGGTTGGATGGGACAGTCTTTTCGCTGCGACGACGGCGGTTGAGTTTAGCTTGAATTGGCCCCTTCCTGTCTGTCCCTGCTAGTGGCCACATGTCTTTTAATCTGATTGCGGTGGACCCATTTGAGAACTGGTTCTCTCGGTCCCCGTTTTAGCTGGATTTGGTACGCAACGGGGGAGAGTTTGTTCACAATCTCATGAGGTCCCGTCCAGTGGGGCAGAAACTTCTTTGACAGCCGCTGGGGTGGCAGGGCGAAACTGTAATACAGGACTTTGTCGCCCACATTGAGTTCCTGGTGTGATGCCTTTCGGTCATAATACGCTTTCTGGCCTTCAGCGCTGTTTTTCAGGTGTTGCTGGGCGAAAGCGAAAGTTGTTTTCAAGTGTTTATGGAGCTCGTCCAGATACTGGAACGTGGTGTAGGCGGTGACAAGGTTGTGGTCTCCTGGTTGGTACAACAGGTGTAATGGCAGGGTCATCTGCCGCCCAGTCATGAGTTCAAACGGGGACACCCTTGTTGATTCCTGCGGGGTGGCTCTGATGGCCATCAGCACAAGGGGGAGTTTCACATCCCAGTCTTTCTGATTAGCCGACATGTACTTTCTTAGCATGCTGACCACCGTTCGGTTAGATCTCTCTACCTGCCCCGATGAGATCGGATGGTGGCTGATGTGAAGTTTAGCTTGCACCCCTAGACATCTCCAGATCTTTTGCATGATCTCGGCAGTGAAGTGGGTACCTCTGTCTGAGTTGACTCTTAGTGGCAATCCGAACCGGGAGAAGATGTGGTTCATCAGGAGATATGCCGTTGTTTGGGCAGTGTCGTTGGGTGCTGGCAAACAATCTACCCACTTGGTAAACTGACACACAACCGTGAGAAAGTACTTGTTGCCTCTGGTTGATCTGGGCAGGGGTCCTACCCAGTCAATTTGGAGGTCTGACCACGGGAACGTGATTCCTCTGCGTTGCAGTGGGGCTCTGTGATTTGGGTTTGTTGGTTGGAACTGACAGCAGACCAAGCATTCTCTCACATACTCTGCCACATCTTGCTGCATGCCTGGCCAGTATGTCACCTGTCTAAGTGTCTCATACGTGGCTCTGGTACCGTGGTGTCCAGCATATGGTGTGTTGTGGGCGTGCATTAGCATCACCCCCCTCTGGTACAGTGGCACCACGAGCCTAGGCGACGTGGTGTCATCGGGGTCAAACCATAGAATGTTGTCTCGCACACGCAGCATGTGTCTGGAGTTATGTAGATGTCTGAGGTAGGAGTCAGCAGTGATGTCCGAAGGTGCGATAGGGTGGCTGGTGGGGTCAGAGAGGTGGTCAAGAATTGTCTTTATGGCAGTGTCCGAGGCTTGCAAATCCGCAATGTCGTTGTTGGAAATTTGCGGAGTTAGCGATAGCAGCTGTGAAACTGGCGCCGTAGCAGGTAAGGGCTGCTTGCTGCGGGTTAGCACTGCAACATTGGGGCTAGGTGTGGGGTTTGGGGAAGACCACAGCTCACCGTGTAGGGCGCCCGCTTTGGCGAGGGCATCAGTGTGGTCATTAAAGTCTTTGTCTTGGCCTGGCAGTTTAGAATGTCCTTTTACCTTCTTCCAGTACACGATGACATCGTGTGTTGTCGTGATGTTATCACATTCCTGGAACAGGTGTTGGTGCTTGACTGGCTTGTTGTTTGCAGTTTTGAAACCATTTTCCAGATTGAAAGTGATTGTTTCCAGATTGGGAGATGGCACGCAAAACTGAGTCTGGCATAGTTAGAGTCTGTGCAGATGAGAAGTTCTCTGATGTTATGGGCTGATGCGATTTGCAGAGTTATGAGAATGGCTGCTATCTCTGCATATTGTGATGACTGGGGACCCAGCTTGAAGTGTTGTGGTAGGCATGGGTGGTTGTTGACCCACAGTACCCCTGCACCTGCCTTTAGGATGCCCTTGTTGTTGTAGGAGCATCCGTCGACATAAGCTGTGGGCATGCCTTCGCACACATTCTTTTCAAAGTACCTGTGACAGGTCAGTTTTGGCTGTTGGGGCTCTGGTGTGTCCAGCGTCGCAGCAGGTGAGTTGTTAGAGCAGTTTTGACATGCAGCCAGGCCGTTGCCCAGCGCAGACTTGTGATTCTGTGCATATCGGGCCTCAACATTGCGTCCCTGGAGAGCCATTAACCACGTGGCTATGCGTGCATTAGTTACCACACCATCTCGGATGCGTTGGCTGTTGAGCAACATTACGGGCTGGTGGCAAGTCTCAATGATAACTTTCTGTGCTCCAATGTAGTTGGAGAAATGCTGAATGGCCCATAGTGTACAGAGCAAAGCTTTTTCACAGTCTGAGAATTTACATTCTGGAGGGAGAAGTGTGCGACCACCTTTTTGTCTTGGTCGTGCCGTTGGTATAGGTCAGCACTGAGACATTGGTCAGAAAATCCAGCTTCCAGGTAGAATTCCGTTTGAGGATCGGGGTAAGCAAGGCATGGAGCTGTGCATAAATGTCTTTTTAGTTCCGCCATGGCGTGTTCCTAAGCATCTGACCAGACGAAAGGGCAGTCCTTTTTCAGCAGAGCTGTTAGAGGCCTGGCGATGTCTGAATAGTTTTCGATGAACTGTCGAGAGTAATTGCATACCCCTAGAAAACTTCGCAGTTCAGAGACGTTAGTGGGAGGCTTGATGTTTTGAATGGCATGAATCCGGTTTGATTGTGGTTCGATGCCATGGGGTCCGATGAGCAGGCCCACGTAGTTGACCTTGGTACGACACCATTGTCCCTTGTGGAGGGCTATTTTGGCGCCGGCAGTGGATAACTGGTTCAAAACATAGTCTATTTCTTTCAGGTGGTTGGCCACCGTCGTGTTCTTCATGAGAACATCGTCTACGTAAATCAGGTTACCTCTCATCCTGGCGTCTGGGCAAGCTTTGTTCAGGAAGATGTTGAACTCAGCTGGTGAGTTGGCGTACCCGAACGGGCACCTGTTGAAGGTAAACTGTCGGTTGCCGAATGTAAATGCCAGCTTGTGTTGGTATTCTGGGTGCACTGGAAAAGTCCAGAATCCCGAGGCCACATCGAGTGTAGAGAAGATGGTGGCTCCTCTGATTCGGGGTATTTCCTGTTCCAGCTGGGTCATGGGCCACCGTGACAACGGCACCTGTTGATTCAGCTTTCGATAGTCAATGGTGGGCCGCCATTTCCCATTAGATTTGAGAACGGGCCAGATGGGGGCAGAGTAGGTGCTGTTGCATGGACGGATAACACCTTTCTCAAGCATGGATTCTATGATTTCCTGCACTGGTTCATGTGAGGCGATGGGAATTTTGTACTGCTTGACGAAAGTGGGAGGAGCCTCAGGGTGCGTGGGGATGCGCACCGTATGAAGGTGGGTCTAAAGAGTCTTTGGCAAAGGATTCTTTGAACTTATAAAGGACTTGTCGTAGCCTTTGGCGGTCTGCATCGTTCTGAAGCGCATCAGCATCCTGTAGAATCTGCTGCACTTGAGATTCAAAACCTTGACACGGCTCTTCTGTCGTTGTGTCATCAGTCGGGTTGGTTTTTAAAGGCGTAGCAGGTGCATCAGTCTCACCGACAGGCTGGTGGGAGACTGTGTACACTGCGAGGTGTTGGTCCTCTGTCAGCTCCATTCTGCACACATGGTCTTTGGCCACCGACATGACAGATGTGATGGCAATGGATTGGAAGGGTGCCGTGAACAGTGTGTCGTCTGTATTCCCTTCAGGTATCAGTGCAGGTGGGATGGGCCCGATGACGGGTAATACAAGTTCAAAGTCATGAAAGTCATGGCTCACTAGCCATCCTAGTCGGTAGGCCCTGGATGTTGATGTCAGTTGCTGTGCAGTTGTTGAACAGAATGTAGACTACCCGAGATGACACTTCAGTGAGGGGTGTGGGTTCGAGGGTGAGTCCAAGTTCCCCACATTCAGGTGAAGGTTGGAAGAAACCCAGCGTGTGGTTTAAGGTTTGGCCACGACGCATGTTGAGTCGCACAGCGACCCCTTTAGTGTAAGCTGGTACCACCGTTCCTTGTTCGTTGATTAGAGTGCCGACTTCTGGGATGGTCTGCCGTGACAGTAGATTGTCAAAATAGATGGGAACAGGTGGCTCTAAAGTCAATGGGGCCCATACAACTTCATTAAACATGTCCACATGAGCCTTGAGGCGAATCAAGACATCTGCTCCAATGTAGACATCGTGGGCTGGGTCCGGAAGGATCAGGAAGTAATGGGTCAGGCACCGGTGATTCCATTTCAAGTGCAAAGCACAGATTCCTTTGGCAGATATCATGGAGGATGGAGGTGAGTTCAGAGGGAAACGTGTGCGTTTGCTGGTATAGGGCAGGTCCGGTGTATTTTCAATGATTGCATTGAATAGTGAGAGACTGAATGGCTGAATGGCTGAATGGCTGAGTTGTCTGCCCATAGTGCCAGAATAATGTCTGTTGTGGTTATATCCTGCAGCTGCAGGTCAGTTCTGACCTGGGGGCAGTAGTTATCAGAGCCTTGGGTGGTTTTGAAAGTGCAGAGTAGTGAACTTGAACCTTGATCAGCTGTTGGGACTGGGTCCTCATGGCTGGCTGAGGGAATTCCCGTGAACCCTGTGACCTGACAGTCTGGCTCAGCAGATTTGTGTGGCTGGAGGGGGAGGGGTTCACGCACTTGAGCCCAAACTTTCAGGTGTTTGAAGTCCAATAACGGCTCGAATCGGTCCAGCAGGTCTTTGCCTATGAGAAATGGATAAATGTTCTTTGGCGAGACGTAGACGGGATGTAGTAGGCTCATAGGACCGATCGCCAGGTGAATGGGAGCTACGTTTCTTAGCTGGATGTCATTTTGGCTGTAGGACTGCACATTCAGCTCACAAGTGTGAAAATTAAGAGTTCGATTCTGTCTTTGAGCTTCAAACTTGAGTTTTTCAAACAGTTAAGCAGATATCAACGTGAGGTCGGAGCCTGTGTCCACAAGGGCTTCGAGTCTCACCTCCTTTTCCAAGGTGATGGTTAGGTAGAGTTTGCGCGCCACTCCTTTTTCGATCAGATTCCCCAGGAGTTTTGGTGTGGGGTCTTGTGTGTTGATCGATAAGCAGTGAGGGTATGTCTCGTGTGGCTCGTTGTGGGTGCAGATCACCAAGACAGCACTGTCTGGTACCTTGGTGTGAGTGCTGCTGCAGTCTTGTTCAGGAAGTGTAGTTGTCAGCCAGAGTGAGTGAGAGGTGTTGTCAGTTGGTGATGCAACAACGAGTTCACTAGTCTGTGGCTGAAAAACAGTGTTCTGGGGGTTGTCAGCTGAAGGGAGTGAGTGGTGCTGTTATTTAGTGATGCAACAGCAAGTTCAATAGTCTGTGGTCTAACAACAGTGTCTGGGGGGCTGTCAGCAGGAGAAACCTTGGGAGTGAACCTTGGTTTAGTCATGCAGTGTCTGGTTTATCCTTGTCTTCTTTGCGAGGTTTCTTTTGAAGAAACTCAGCATGCTCAGAAGTTCTGCAGCTTCAGACGTGGCTGCACTGTTTCTGTTGGATGCGGGCTCCAATTTGAGCTTACCAGTGTCACGTCGAGAGGGGTCCCCCAGCCGGCTCTCTGGGCTTTGTGTTCTGGGAGATGGGGGTCGGCTCCTTCTGGGTTCCCAGAATCTCCCAGAGCGGTCGTTTGGCTGCCTTGGACGGGCACCCCCCCCTACCGCGCTGCCCTCTGCTGGCTTGGAACGGTCTTGACTCTCTGTTGACAGGTTTGTAACTGGGGTGCTGTGCGCCCTCTAGGGTCAGCTCTGAATAGTGCTCAGAGACGGCAAATTGTGGGGTGTTTTACAGTCTTTTCAGAAACAGTTTTTTGTTTGGTGTATGCTTTGTGAGCCAAGTCACGCAGTTGTTGGGTCGACATAGTCCGTGGGCAGGCTAAAACCCCGAGATGGTTGCTTACGGTGGAATGGAGATTCTGCAGGAAGAGAGTTCTGAAATTGACGTCCTCCTCCATGCCTGGTTCGTTGCGTGCCCCGAAGTAGGCTTGTCGAAGGCGGCCGTAGTAAGTTTGTGGGGTTTCCAGCCGGGCTTGTTTGAGATCCATTGCCGCGATGATGCCTTGGTCTGATTCTGGATCAGAGAATTCGCGAATCAGAGCTTGCCGCAATTGCGGGTAATCCATTTTGACAGTCTCTGGTTGACGGTCTAGAAAGCTTCTCACGTCACGGCTAGACGTGATCCTGAGAAGGTACAACTTATCCCAAGTAGTGACGTTGGCCACAGTTTGTAAGTGAAAATCAATGTCTTGTAAATAAGCGTGCACATCATGGCCCCCTGCTGGATTTGGAGTGAATGTAGGGATGTTTCTAGCCAGCTTGTCAAGTTCTTTAGGGGCCGTGTGGTGACTGATGATGACACGACCCTTCGGAATGGGGCCCTGCCCCTCTTCAGCTGGTGGGAGCTCGTGGCGGCTGGCTGGTGTGGTGTCGCGCCGTGGGCTTCCCTCCCCTCCTTCAGCTTTGGGGGTTTGGCTGAGAAGTGCAGGCTCGCTGGTGAGGGGAAACGGAGTGATGGGTGTTTTCCCTTCCAGGTCACCCTGCAGTCTGTAAGAATGTTTGTCCCAAGCATCATGATTGTCCCAATGAACCGCGGGACTGGATGCGCGTGACACTCTGGCTTACTGTAGGCGAGAGAAACACAACACACACAAAAAGGGCCAATGCAAGCTTGTCTTGAGGCTAACGAGCTATAGTACGGCCGTTTTGGCTAACTGACGTAGACAGTTAGGCAGTTAGGCGGGCCAATTTACGCGGGTCAGCGTAGGACCCGAAATAGAGGCTGCTCAGTTGTCACTCTATTATTTAGCTTCCTTGGGGTCTCTTGGTGAACTGAAAGAAACAAATCACAACAGAACAAAACAAAGCAAAAGGAAGAGAAGATCGAGAAAAAATAAATAATACAAAATAAATATCACAGTGAAGGTAACACCTAAGTGAATTGATCTGAGAGAAGATTTCTTCGTTCAAACAGGGCTTCAGACAGTATTAACATGTACACAGCCAAGCAAAAGAGTTTTCTTTTCTCTAACCTGGACTGTTTAAAATACTGTGACGGCAGTTTTCCTCACATCCAGTAGTGCTAAAAAGAAATGCCTTAGCCCTCTTTTCAGGAATACTGGTGTGTTACTGACACGGCTTTTCCGCCTTGCTCAGTTTTTGAGTCGACTTATTAATGCAAAATTCAAACGCGCGTACACAACATTAAAACTCCCCAAATCACACATGAATATGAATCTGAATATTGGTCCCAAAATGAAGTTTGAAAATGCCCTCGTTCTTCCACCAAATATATGTAGCGACAATGACTTGTTTAGGGAATTACTAACTCAAATGAGGGGTAATATTCATAAGATGATGAATATATATATCGCTTACACAAATTAAATCATCCCAAATAGGGAATAGGCTAAACCTCACCGTATATGAATAATTAACACGATTGCTCGTAGTAACTATTCATACAGGTCGGTAAAATCATATCAATTATCAGGGTACATTTTCATGTAATTCAAATTCAGTTATCACGCAAACTGTCCGTCCAGCGAACTGTATGCGAGACTTCCTTATCAAAACTTACCGGCCTGTAAACAATGACAATTACTTTCCTCTGGCCACAAGGAATGATATTTTCAAGTAAGGCACTTTAGATATCTCAATAGTCAAACCAAGTAGAGCTTTGTAGCTTAAATCATCATTTTCAGGGACTTCAAGTTATGGAACAATGAGACAGATTAGTCTTAAATTCGTTTCGTTCGTGAATACACTAAATGAAGGACAAAATATCAAACTGAGGTAGATAAAAGAAAAGGACTTAGATTAAAACGAAATTAGAAAACAAATGACAAACTCCGGTTGGAGTTTGTAGTGAAGAAGTGGACCTCTCTCTTACGTAGAACTGCCCAGAACAGAGTGTGGCTCCGTGTTTTGAA
Organism: Rutilus rutilus; assembly: GCF_951802725.1. Classification (NCBI taxonomy): domain Eukaryota; kingdom Metazoa; phylum Chordata; class Actinopteri; order Cypriniformes; family Leuciscidae; genus Rutilus; species Rutilus rutilus. The sequence continues at coordinate 60,314,001 of NC_140210.1, forward strand.
GGAGCTGAGCCACGCCTTTCTCACGTGCCTGAACCAATCATTTGGGAGGACATGTGGCGGTAAACTTCTTTTGTTCGCGAAGTACATGCCCTCTGGGACGATGTACAGAACTTGGTCATAATACACTTATAAACTGGTATTAATGAAAGAATGCATCATTTTGTACTTTGTGTTAAGGATTCGACACCGTCGGGTTTTCCTGATCCAAACAATACCACGAACGGTAATTCTGTGAGCTATAATCAAAAAGATACATGATTCTTCATGATTAAACGCATATCAAGTTTGATTATATACCATAAAGCTTATAGTTATAGCAATTTGTCATATGGGGACCATGAAACACAACAAGACATACATTTCATACATTTAAAAGGGTAATTAGACCACAAGTGGTCATGGATGAGAGTGTCTCTGTGCGTGTGTGTGTGTTTGTGTGCGAAGTCATTCAGAGTTCGAACCGCGTTGTGAACTCTTGCTCTCCCCCCTCAGGGGAGTCAGTATGTGTGTGCGTGTCTCTTGAATTGATGAGATTAACATCAGGGTACATGGTCGAACATCTGGTTAAACAATGTAGGCTTATTGTAAGGTGTCATGCGCCATGGGGAGATCCCAGGGAGACCCCAGCGGGATCTCAGCCAGAGCGACGCCTTTGCTGGTGGTCACATGTCTCAGCCGAGCAGTAAAACAGGATGCTTCTTTGTTTACTCAGGAAGAAAAGAGCTGTGTTTGCGAATCAGAATCCAGTAATTTAATCAAGTGGCAGACACCATTTGCTTTGTGTCACAGTCCAAGAAGAAAAGAGCTGTGTTTGTAAATTAGGATCCAGTCATTTAATCAAATGGCAGAACTAACCATCTGCTTTGTTACATTATTTATTTATTTATTTATTTATTTATTTATTTATTTATTTATTTATTTTGTCCTTGCATTCTTTTTTGTGGCTAAGTGACACACCTGAATGAAAGGCTTATTATGCGCCTCATTATGCGGATCATTGTCTTCTCAGGTGTGAATCTGATACGCATATTGGTTTTCCAAACAAAAAGTGTCTTACAAAATTTAAATCAATGTATTGTTTTATGTGAATGATTAGGCAGGATGATTTTCACATCATTTTGAAGAAAAAGTGCAAAATGACAAAATGCATTATTCAGAAGTCATGTGGACACATATTTAGTATGTGTTTTGTGGCCTTATTTCAGAAACGTTCATTTTTAGTTTTTTCAATAACCATGCATAAACATTATTCTCTCAAAAATACAAACATGTACATACATGTTGCTCGCATATTATGGTAGCCCTGTTTGTGCTAAATAGAGTGTAATTACACATTTGCCATTAATATGTTTATAAGCAACTGAAAAAAGCACAAATGTCAGGTCATGTCAGAACATCTCAAGGACCCCAAGTCACCTTAGACCCCAGAGGGTTAAATTGTACGTCCTACAGTGGTCAAATAGAAAAAGCCACAGTGTATTTTGACTAAAATAGGATTACTTTATGAATTTTATAATTCAGTATCTCATATAATGTTACTCTGAGTTGACCCCATCTAGGGGTTGAAGTTGGAGACTCGAGGCCTCTGGGGATAATGGACCTGTGACTTCACCTGGGGATGTGGCCAGAGCCGAAATTGACAGTCTTTGACCTCACGGCCCAACTCCATGTGAAACAGATTCAATCTACATTATATCCTTTATCTACTTGAAATGTATTTTTTTTTTTTTTTTTTGTATATATTTACTTTTTTGTTATAAATACTACTTCAGTTTGGAATAACTAGGCTATGCTATGGACAAGGGAACCCTATGCTCAGTGAGTGTCAAGCTGTTCATCCACCAATGTGGACTACCTCTCCACAATGACCACATATTTCACAATATTTGACTTTATTTTATCTTTGTATTGCCAATTATTTATCTAGTTTTTCTAGTTTTTAAGGTGCTACTGCTGCTCCGTTAAAGAAAAGCACCCTGAACCCCAACTTATTGTGTTGTATTTACTCTCTTCTAGCCTTGTTGGCTGTAATCTCACTGGTCAGGATTGTGAAATTGTGTCATCAGCTCTACAATCCTCAAACTGTGTCCTGAGAGAGCTGGACCTGAGTAACAATGGCCTGCAGGATTCAGGAGTGAAGATTATTTCTGATGGACTGAAAAGCCCACACTGTCAGCTGCAGATACTGAGGTATTTAAGAACATATGAGAGATTATTTACAGTCTGCCGGTCATAATGTTGATGTGTGTTTGTAGATGGTCTGAATGTGTCTGTCTGTAGGTTGTCTGGCTGTATGGTGACAGAGGAAGGCTGTGGTTATGTGTCTTCAGCTCTGAGTTCAAACCCCTCACACCTGAGAGAGCTGGACCTGACGAACAATGACCTACAGGATTCAGGAGTGAATATTATTTCTGAAGGACTGAAGCGGCCAAACTGTCAGCTGCACATACTGAAGTATTAAGAACATATAAGATAATTTACAGTCTGCTGGTCATAATGTTGATGTGTGTTTGTAGATGGTCTGACTGTGTATGTATGTAGGTTGTCTGGCTGTATGGTGACAGAGGAAGGCTGTGGTTATGTGTCTTCAGCTCTGGGTTCAAACCCCTCACACCTGAGAGAGCTGGACCTGACGAACAATGACCTGCAGGATTCAGGAGTGAAGATTATTTCTGAAGGACTGAAGAGCCCACACTGTAAGCTGCAGATTCTGAGGTATTTAAGAATATATAAGAGATTTACTACACCAACACAGAAAAGATACAAAGTGACAGGTGCTAGCTGTTGGAGATTATGTGGGAAAAGGGAATCTAACCATTATCATATTTTTGGGGAGTGTCAAAAATTAACCCAGTTTTGGCAAGGGATTGAAGGAAATTTGGCAGCTGTTTTTGAGGTGACGATTCCTTTCAAGTGTGAATATTGATATCTGGCTAATAGTTCTTTTGATGGGTGGAATAACATCAATAAGAAACTGATGTTAATTCTTCTGGCAGCTAGTAAAAAAGTAATTACAAAGAAATGGCTAAAACCAGAGCCACTTACAGTTGATGATTGGATTGACATATTACACTATATATATGTGAGATGGAAAAGCTAACCCAGATAAAATAAATTTGTTCCATATGGAAAAAAATTACTAAACCTTTTCTTGAAGCATAAATGGTCTGTAAAGTAATGTTTTTTTAAAAGAATTATAAGTAATAGCTCCTCTTGTTCTTGTACATAGTTGCTGTCAAAATGAGGAAAACACAAAACATCTGTATAAGCTTGAGTTTTTAATTTCCATGACCAGTGGCAGACATGATGGGTTATAATGCTGTCTCTGTATTGATGTGTATGTTTTTGTTTTATTGTAAAGAAGAATTTCTGCCTTGATAAATGTATATATTTGTCCGCTGAAATTGAAGTAAGTACATATAAGAGATTGTTTACAGTCTGCCTGTCATGTTTTTGTCATTCCTGTTGTGTTTTTGTAGATGATCTGACTGTGTGTCTGTAGGTTGTCTGGCTGTATGGTGACAGAGGAAGGCTGTGGTTATGTGTCTTCAGCTCTGAGCTTAAACCCATCACACCTGAGAGAGCTAGATCTGAGCTACAATCACCCAGGAGAATCAGGAGTCAAGCTGCTCTCTGACAAATGGATGGATCCAAACTGCTCACTGCAGATACTCAAGTATGTGGGACAATAAGAGGCCTGGTTTACACCTGGTATTAAGATCTGCCTCAAGTGATCTGACCACAAGTCGTTTACTCTCATTCGGATGTAGAGCAATTCCAGCGTTATGAACATGACATTTACAGTCAAAGCTTGAAATATAATCCAATATATTGAATAGGGCTGTCAAGTAGTTAAAATTTGTAATCAAATTAATTACATGGTGTGGCAATTAATTAATTACACGCACATCGTGTAAAGCATCAAATAGACATTACAAAATACTGGGGCGTTAGCCCTGCTTAGCTTCAGTGGGCAACCAGTCTTGGGCTACAGGGTGATACGGCTGCTGGTGCATCCGGGCATATGGAAATATGAAATTATTTTTTAATGAGATTATACTCTAAATAAGAAATTAAAACTGCCAGTAGGTGGCGGTCAAGTCACTTTTTTTTAAATAGTGCTTTTTACAATACAGATTGTTTCAAAGCAACTTTACAGAGATAACAGGAAAATAATGCAACAAAGTTTGTTTCCAGAAGAAAATAGCATCACAGTCCAGCTTAAGTAAGTTCAGTGATGTTTAATTTTTGTTGTAAAAATTGTATTAATTTAGTTAATTTATATATATATAGCCGCTCTGGAGAAAACCGTGATATCATCGTCCAGCTCAGTTCAGTTCTAATATACTGGTGTCAATGCAGGCAGATCAATGTTTTTGTTGAATACTAAATTAAATGTTAAATGAAATGTCCCCAACTAAGCAAGCCAAAAGCCAATGGCAACAAAGGTGAAAAAAGGCAACAAAAAAAAACCTTGGGAGAAATCAGGCTCACTCGGGGGGCCAGTTCTCCTCTGGCCAGCGAACAAACAGTGTATGATTATGATTCAGGCAGCATTATAGGCCAGAAGTTAGATGGGATTGGTACAATCAGAATATTATCCAGTCCCGTCTGGTTGAAGATCGGAGTCATCATGCCGGTATGGAGACGGTTTTGTTGAGGATCAGAGCCAATGGCTGTCGTGTCAATGAGGCCTTCACAGGGGAGAGTCTAGTTAGCACAATCTCTGCTGACACTTCAGGGATGCGTTGTGGTCGTGTCTAGGCGCAGGTCCTCCATCTGATCTGGATACGGCCCGGATCCGGCTGACTACATCATGCGTTGTGGTCGTGTCTAGGCGCAGGTCCACCATCTGATCTGAATACGGCCCGGATCTGGCTGATTACAGTAAACCTCAGAATAAACAGAAAGACTAACATTAGCATAGATGCCATTCTTCTAATATGGTCATACTTCCTGGTTCTGGTAAGAACTCCAGCTGCTGCGTTTTGGACCAGCTGTAGTTTTATTATATGTGCAGGGCAACCACCTGTAGTGGCAAACAATTTTACATCACTGAATAAGAGTATAAACAGGAAATAGTATAGATTTTCATAGTAGGAAAAGAAAAAAAGAAAAACAAAATAATTTTTTTAAAATCAATTAATACATTTCACTGTAAGTTCCGCTGTCTGTGTCATCAAATTTAGTTTGTTTTGGACATACATCGTTACATTGATCCTCATCATTAGACATTCAAAGCATTTGGTATGAGATTGTCTTTGTCACCAGTCTAATTACCAAAGCTGAAATACATTGCATTACACATGGTAGGCACATTACAATCCGGCCTCTAGTTCAAATTACAATCCGGCCTCTAGTTAATAAACACCAGAGGAGAACTGGCCCCCGACTGAGCCTGGGTTCTCCCAAGGTTTTTTTTCTCCATTGGGTCACCTGATGGAGTTTTAGGACACCATTATGTCACTTGATGGAGTTTTTCGGTTCCTTGCCACTGTTGCCTTTGGCTTGCTCAGTTGGGGATATTCTGGGGATATCTAATTTGATTTTATCAATAAATTCCACTAGAAACAAACCTTGTTGTATTATTTTAATTTAATACTGTGAAGCTGCTTTGATACAATCTGTATTGTGAAAAGCGCTATACAAATATACTTGACTTGACTTGACTTGACATTAACCATTGTTGTCCAGCTGTACCTAGAATTCCTTTTCTCCATTGTGTGTGTTACAAATAACACATCGTTTACAAAAATTTTCAGCATATGTTGTGAACCCCTTTGTAAACCAAACTTTTGTTAATTGTGTAAAATGTTTGGGTAAACATGCTTTGCCATCAACACTCAACCAAACGCCAGTTATATTACTACATTCTGATTTCTTCCAAACAGCTTTCTTTGCCTCAGAGGCAAAAGACTGCATGCCCTGTAAGGAGTCAGAAAAATCAAGGTTACTTTCAGATAAGAGTGTACACTCAATCTCCTCTGGTTATCCAGCAGCTGTTTTAGCCGCTGCATCTGCTCTGCCATTTCCTACAGAAACAAAATCTTTTTTGTTAGTATTCCCTGCGCATTTGCAAATAGAAATCCTCTCAGGTAACAAAATAGCATCCAGCAAATTGGACACTAAGCCAGCATGAAGAATAAGATGACCATCTGACTTCAAAAATTTTCGACGTTTCCACAATGCCCCAAAATCATGAGCTACCCCAAATGCATAACGCGAATCTGTGTAAATCGTTACACTTTTCCCTGTCATTAATTTACAGGCTTCTGTTAAAGCCACAAGTTCAGCTGCTTGAGCAGAGTAATTTGAGGGCAATGACCCTGAGGCCAATATTTCAAATTCAGTCATCACCGCATATACTACACAGTTTGAGCCTGTTGTTTTGTTCTTGAAGGCAGAGCCGTCCACAAACAAAACATTCTCACAGTTTTCAAGCGGTGTGTCTACATTGGTCGTGGTGTACTTATTTGGTCAATAGCAGTCAAACAACAGTGATGTTCCTCACCATCCTCTCTTTGTTCACTATAATCTACCAGACAGAGCTATCCAAAACTATCCGATGACCAATCACCTTTAAGCTTGCCCCATGTTCTGTATTGTCTTTTCATCAGATTTTTTGCTTCTTTAAAATTTGTCATTTACCTTAACCCATCTGTAATGATATAACACTCAACCCAGAGGTTAATGACACAATATACACACTATTCAGACGGAGTGGCTCCCCTAAACTAACACATACCAAACATGAATTAACACTCATAAAACATACAATGCTGTCACCATCAAACACACAGACACCTGACTACGAACCGCTCATATTCTCATATTCATATCTTTTGCTGTTTACTCTAAACATATTTAAATTTTAAATAAGATTTTAAACTTAGCTTTTATCTAATTTTACATGGTCTCTTAACCAGTTTCAAAGCATTTCTGTTCATTATTCATTTGATTTTAGAAAAGTCAGCTGGGTTTTTTTTTTTGGTTCATTATCATTATTTTGCTTCAGCTTGCTTTAGCAGGCCGATAACAGAGAGACAGACAGAGTACCATCCCTTCCTCCACTCAAGCAGTCTCTCTCACTATACACAAATATTTTTCTTTTTTTTTCAACAGCCTCCTTAGACTGTAACTTAGACAAAATATAATAATAAATTAATTTCAATAACCTTTGACCATTAACTTTTATCCAGACTTTTCTTGAATCTACAAAAGCTGTCTTCATCTTTACCCACCACCATGTCTAACGACCTTCAGGAGTTAAAACTATCTTATAGACATATTAGTTCAAAATCAACACTTCTATAAAAAAGAAAATTTCTTGCCCATAAGGCAACCAACATCATTGTCCTGACATAAATAAGAAGTTTTGTTACTGTCTCCATAACAAATAATGACAATCACCTCATGGTGTAAGCTGGTTCTTGAAAGCCCATTCCCATCAGCTCTTTATCTATAATCTCCATCAGGGTGTTGTCCCCTGGCATAGTTGCAGACACTTGTCACAATGAAAAACAAACCATGCAATGAATCCGGTTTCTGGTAAGTGGTATGGAGGAACTCACATTTCTGGGTCAGACTGCCATAACTTCTCACAGCTCATCTCCCCTCTCAATGATCTGCTGATGCTGGTGGCCTCAGTCATCCGCTCCACTCTCATACCCATCTCACATAAAACACCTCCATTCAGCAGATCCCCAGTGGCGGCGTGACCCCCTGCCTTAGGTTGACCTCTGGCCAAGGAGGATCTTACCCGTCATTGAGTAATCACTTCGTGCACACTGGTAACCGCTCTTCCCCATAATAGAATCTTTGACCATTTTCTTCAACATAATCAGTTGTTTTCTGGAGCTTAGGGAAGGCACCTTAAAGAGTCACCAGAGCCATCAGGTTGCCTAATAGTGTTAACACAGGGAGACAGGTAACTAAAAGCAGTATTTAATCACCATATCTCTGTTAAACTTCTTCAAATCAACAAAATCTCAGTGACTTTAGATCACCGTCTATTCACTGTACATCTACGTCTGCAGCCGAAACCATCGGCCCTGTATGGTGGAGACTAAAATGAGACAAAGAAGTTACTGGCCCTGAATTAAACTAGTCAAAAACGTCACTTCTATCGTTTAAGACTTCTTTAAAGTCATTCAGTTTTACTTTTAAAACATTTGCAAACTTCCCTTTAAATGTATGAAATCTTAACTGCCTGTAGCATGATTTATTTTTAATTTTTTTACATCTCCATGTCTATGGTTTTCAACTGAAACACTGTTCTTTACTATAAATAGCTTATTATCACTTATGACACAGGCTCAGATAACAGCTTTTAGCTGACATTGAATGAGAGAGAGACTCTGAGGCATTCAGGACTGGTACACTGCACTCTCATAAACTTCTAAAATCAAACTTTATCTACCATCTTTTAACTCTAGCCCAGCGTAAGGCATCTTTGCCAGAATGCACATGTATTTTCAAACAACCATATTTTACATTTGTCTTCTGCCCACATCAGGGAATTTAGACATTACAAATTTCCACTCAGATTGTGTCTCTGGCCGTTTCAGCCACAGCACCAGATTCAGAAAAGCAAACTGTTTCAGCCAATCACAAGCTTATCTTTGAAAGCAAAACATCAGCTCCTAGTTCTTTCATGGTCAACACTATTCCTCCACGTTCAAAACACTAACAAGCTGTTTGTTTAATCAGATGCCTTTCTATACATTTTACATTTAGCAACTGTTAATCCAGTAATACTGCTTCTGCATTTCATCTCAATTTTAGTTGTCAAGTTCTCAATTACTTCAATGTTTTTTTCTAGGAGTTTATCAATCTCTAATTAGGATTCACACCAACTTTGAGGAGGCTAGCACTCTCCGCTTGTGATGCATCTTTTGCAGTTATCATTGTAAATTGTCCGTGAGATTAGTCTCTCTAAATCATCTTAACCCTTTTAAAGTGTTCCATTAAAACACAATCATCCCTTTAGTTACTTTTATGTATTTTGCAACTCATATTTTTAGTCATTATCTGTAATTTTACATCAACCTGTATTCATCAATTCACTTGTTCATTCATCAAAATATTATTATAGATCTTTCCTTCAAAAGGATTCCCTTAAGAATTCAATCTTTTGACCTTGTTTTTATTTTTTTATCTCTTATTCTTTCTCAGACGAAAACTTTGATATCGTCATTTAAACACTGATCTACTTTCAAACCCACATTAATACCAGAAATTTCTGTTACTTTCACATTTTCTCACCTTCTGAGTGGCCATTTACAATTACGGGCTAAATGGCCCTGCTGACCATAATTAAAACCCTCTCTGTCATCTGGTGGGTTCATGTGTCAGCCTCAACTACAGCAACAGACACCTTGCCTATAGTTTGATCACTGAGCTTGCAAACGGCTCCAACTTGAAGCAGTGTGTCCCAATCAGGAATGTAAACAGAGCCACTGATAAGCAGTTCTCTCTATTCTTTTACAGTTCAGCAGTGGCGGGTTTTATCACAATAGCCAAATCATAATCTTCATCATTATCACTGGCAGCACATTAATTTTCATAAGCTGCAAGGAAATACTCAAAATATTCTAAGCGGTATTCACAAAGTTTCTGTTTAACATTAGTCACATTTGTCCAGGGAAATTATCCCCAACCCATAATTTCCTTTATAAAACAGACACATTTTTCCTTCAATGACTTAATGTCAACAAAATATCCAGAATCATAATCATACTCAATGCCGCCTTATTTTTATCTGAAACTCACTTTTCATATCATTTCAACTTAATTTGACTTAACAGGCGTTCATAAATTGTTCCATAAATTCTATCAGAAATTTTTTTTTCATAACATACATTTTTCTACTATATTTCTTCTCAAAATGGTTAGTCTGTAGATACAAGTATTATGATTATTGTCTCAGTCCCACGTATCTCTCCTGTTTTACAGAAACCAAAATATTATATTTTTATCTAAATCCCCAAGTCACACAGCCTTATGGCTGCTTGCTCCTTCAATCCTTATCATATAAATTTAAGTTCTCTAGATATCTAATGTCATGCATCCATTTACTGGATACAAAATTAAAAACTTTATTTCTCCTGGCAGTTCGACTTTTATCTTTGCGCTCTGCCTCCTCTAACCATTACATGATTGTTCGCTTACAATCCACATACACATCTCAAACAACAGACAAAAAAAAACACCGGTTCATCATATTGATCTTTTTGCGCATTTTACTCTGAGATTTCCCTATGATGGTCCCTTTTTCCCGTGGTTATTTGTTGGCGCCCCTATATAACTCTAGACGTCTCTAAAGAGATCAATTTTCACCTCAATTGAAAAAGGTGGCCAAACACCGTCCGCTCTCGGGTCCAAGAGAAACATCCAAGGAATCCTGCCGACAACGCCAAATTGTAGTGGCAAACAATTTTACATCACTAAATAAGAGACAAACAGGTATCAATTGTCTTTAACAACTATTTATTCCCTTGCAAGGAAAGGTCAGCAGTCATACAGTCATTACAAAGTGCCTGCAGAGTGTGACAACAAGTGGGGGGTATCCTTCGTTTTTTATAGTTGTTCCTCCCCCAAGGTTATTTTCCCTATGCTACATCAAGATACATCTTAGCCATAACTAACATATTGTTTAGATTTGTCTATCTTATTTAATCATATTACACCCTTGAATGGAGACTCTCTGTGTCTCGGTCATACATTCAGTCATATTAACTTTTGTCCTGTCATATACAAGGACATAGACATACATATATTAATAAGAATATGTATCAACACTACATTCATCTGATTATCATCATATTTCTAAGATTCTATGAATATAAGAAAATGCAAACATATAGAATATATCAAATTTCTTCCACACACCCATAAGAGTATTACAATAATCTAGCCTTGAGGTCATGAACGCATGAACTAACTGTTCCGCATTTTTCACTGAAAGCATATGTCGTAATTTAGATATAATTTTAAGATAGAAGAATGTGGTTTACAGATGCTAGAAATGTGGCTTTCAAATGAACGATTGGTATCAAAGAGCACACCCAGGTTTCTAACCGACGACAAAGACTTGACAGAGTAGCCATCAATTGTTAGACAGTTTTTTAGGTTAGTACATGCAGAGGTTTTTGGTTCAATCATTAGAAACTCTGTTTTTTTAGAATTAAGTAATATTTTTCCTCAGGGACACTACAATGCACTGCCTGATGCAATACTGTAGTAGACGATTGCATAGTTATAATTTTCTCTCTAATATTATCAATCTTGTAAGTAAAAGAGTTCATAAAGTCATTACTGCTATGCTCTTTGGAAACTTCAGAGGTAGAAGCTTTATTTCTTGTTAATTTAGCCACTGTATCAAATAAATACCTAGGGTTGTGTTTGGTTTCTTCTAAGAGAGGCGAAAAATAAGCAGATCTAGCAGTTTGTAAGGCCTTTCTGTACGCAATCGTGCTCTCTCTCCACGGAATTCATTTTTTTTTTTTTGTAGTTGCGCTCCATTTTTGGTATATATGGATATATGATGATATCTTGGTGAAAGAGTATCTATGTGATGGGAGTTCACTAAGCTAGTTGCATCCAAAGCAGTATCTAAAGTCCTTGCACTCTTACTATCTTCAATTAAAGTTTGGATGCGTGACTCTAGTTCTGAAATCTTCTCCATCAGCCTGACTATCTCCCTGCATTTATCACATGTTATGCCCTCAGTGCTGACAGAGAATTCTATACTATATGTAACGCTTCATCCGACAGCACTCAATTCACAGATGGACATGGAGACTGTGTTTCATGCGTTGTTTACTGTAACACAAGGAAAAACATATATCCTCTGGCGACAGTGGGCATTTACACATACATGCATCACATCTTCAGCATCGGATAAACTACTCTGCTGTTGCTTTAAACACCAGAATGCGATGCAGCGCAAATTAGTCTTATTAGAACAGTTTTAACAGTCAAGAATCAAACATAAAAGCATACCTGTAACACAAGGAAAAACATATATCCTCTGTTGACAGTGGGCATTTACACATATATGCATCACATCTTCAGCATTGGATAAACTACTCTGCTGTTGCTTTAAACACCAGAATGTGACGCAGTGCAAATTTGTCTTAAGGGAGGGGGGGGGGGGGTGGGGGGTTGAAGTGAAATGCTATTTCATGCATACTGAGTTTTTTACACTGTTAAAGAGTTGGATTCCCATGCTAAACATGGACAAAGTTTAAAAAATTAAGTTGTATGTTTGATGGAGTATTTATGTGCCAAAATTACTCCTTCCGGTTTGTCACAAGTTTCGGAAAGTTTTTTTCGAGTATGGGCCTGTGTGACGTCAGATGGGGCGGAATTTCCTTATACGGGTCCTAAAGGCACTTCTCCTGGAAGGCGTGCGCGCACCCGTAGACCAGAGCGAGAGAGCGAAAGCAGTATGCCCATCAAAGCGCTGTGCTCTGCTTTAGTAGTAACTTTACTAAAGTAGTGTTAATACTATATTATGCAATTATTTCACCACATTTATTATATACAGCTGGAAAAATAGCGAGGTCTGGACCTCAGTGACCTCATATCTGGCTTTAAGCAGTCATTCTGAACCAGTAATCACTTTTCTGCCGCTGTCACCTGATGGGTAATCTATAAACTATATTTTTATGAAATTATTTGGCCCAGATTTTATAAAATCTAAACATGTTAATAAAAACAAATTACTATTAGTACTCTTATAAAATTCAATCAGGCAATCATACATTTCACAATTTTATATTTATATATGAATGTCAAGAATTCAGAAGTGTATATAGCCTATTTATATAGCCTACACTACACTACACATAAATATTATACAATTAAATTATGCTTATTTTAAATGTATTGTGCAGGCTAGGTATAAAAAATATAGGTTTTTAATAATCTTTCAGTGCGCAAAACCATGATAATATGAAACGCTTCAAAACAGAGCGCACAAAGCATCTGCTCAAAGCAACATGGAGTCACTGTGCAGCGCTGCACTGCACAAGTGCGCATTTAAAAGTTCACATTATAATGTGAATATATCATATTGGAGAGAGTTTTACCGTGCGTGCATCCTGCTGTAACCGGACGAGGCGCGCGCTGTTTGAATACTAAATGAAGAATGATTGACAGCCGCAGAGAAGGGAAAACGAGTTTCCGTAAACTTTAATTTAATGATGTAAATAGACTTCTGTACCTCACATTAAGCTATGGAATGGCTTCAGATGACTTTGTGAAATTATAATCAGACCCTCTCAGACCTAAGTCACCCAAACTGACGTGAAAAAAGCGGGAGGCGCCGAAAAGCGCGCTGTTTGCATCCCTGTATAATAATAATAATAATATACGTAATAATAATAATACGAAATACAGTACGACAAAAAAAAAACTAGTGAGGAACGCATCGAGAACCGGGTGCAATGTGTGTGTTTGTGTGTAAATGTGAGTGAAATAGACGTGAGAATTATGGGTGAAAATGACAAAGGTTAACCAGTGCAGGGATCATTTATAAACTTTTGAGGTCCGCATTCAGCTCTAGGGGATGTGAAAGTGGACTGAGGAAAAGGTCGTCCAATCACCAGTCACTTTCAGCCTCTATGGGGGATGCGAAAGTGGACCGAGTTTGATCGCGGAGGGGCGTTTTTTCAGGAAGGACCTAGAGTTTCACGCTGCAATATAGTGGTTTCGCGGACACTGCATTTTTATGCAAATAAAGCACTGAAATGACTTGAAGGTTAGATGAATGTGTTCAGTTGAGTGTGCTTAGTACAGTAGAGGTGGTTTAATTAACGAGAATTGATATCACACATGACGGGACGTCATGACGAGACGGAAAATGGCGCCCCCTAGTCAATCGGCCCTTTCGAAGCGGTGTCCGCGAAACTACTGTGGCAAAGGCATTAATTTAATGGGCGAGTGGGATTTTTATAGAAAGGTTTCAGGGGCCCCAAATTTGGCACGGTGACCCCTGGGCACGCCCCGAGTGACATACCGAAAGCGCAGGGCTCTAGAGCGAATGCAAAACATTTACCCTAACCCTAACCCTAAAACTGACATTTTCAGCCTCTAACATTTAATTGGCTAGTTGGAGTTTTGTAGAAAGGTCCCAGGGGCCCCAAATTTGGCACGATGACCCCTGGGCCCGCCCTGATCGACATACCGAAAGCGCCGGTCTGTAGAGCGAAGGCAAATTTTTTCAGCCTCTATGGAGAGTGGACTGAGTTTGATGGCAGTGGGGGATGGGCGTTTTTTCAGGAAGGTCCTAGACTTTCACGCTTCAGGGCCATTCATCGGGGGCCCCTGGAGAGTCAAAATATCAAATATCAAGGTACCACGACACTGCGTCTACGAACTGTGGCCGTCCCACGGGCCATTTGTTGATAGACATGCAGTGTCTTTTTTGAACTTTCGATCCCTAAACGAGGCAGTAGGTCCACCAAATATTTTCGCCCGCTCCAGGGGGCCGTGAAAACATGGAAAATGGCGCCCCCTAGTCGATCGGCCCTTTCGAAGCGGTGTCTGCGAAACCAAATGCAAATGCATTCATTTAATGGGCGAGTGGGATTTTTATAACCCTGGGCCCACCCCGAGCGACATACCAAAAGCACAGGGCTCTAGAGCAAAGGCAAAACATATTCCCTATGAATGGAATCCCATCATTTACCCTAACCCTAACCCTAAAACTAACATTTTCAGCCTCTAACATTTAATTGGTGAGTTGGAGTTTTATAGAAAGGTCCCAGGGGCCCCAAATTCGGCACGGTGACCTCAGGGCCCGCCCCGAGTGACATACCGAAAGCGCCGGTTGTAGAGCGAAGGCAAATTTTTTCAGCCTCTATGGGGGATGCGAAAGTGGACTGAGTTTGATGGCAGCGGTATTGTTAGAGCCATAACTACATAAATAATTTTGTAATATTTTTCCTTATATTAGAGTGATTGTTTTTTGATAAATGCATATTTTGTATTATTTGTATTGTATCGCGAGATTTTGACTAGTTTCACGTGCTACGTACGTGTAATTTTTTGTTGAAGAATAAGGAAGAAGAAAAGGTTGAGGCTAGACAGTCTTTTGACCGTGAAAAGGATCAAATTCATGTTATTGGAACGTGAATAAGTGTATAATTGTATTTTATTTTGTGTTTGATTTCTCTTACAATGTAACCTGACAACGGAAAAGTAAAGTTTACGAGACAAGTTATGGATTCACGCGTCAAATCCTTTGTGCTACACCCTTGTGGAAATGGCGAAGAACGAAAAACGGCTCAGATCGCCATTACATTTTAGTCAAAAGACTTCTTCACATTGGAATTGCGTGAAGTGGAAATCGGTTTGCCAGGATTGATGCTGCAATGGACACCGGAAAGGATTTTCAAGGATTATGAACAGTCCATGGTGTATGAGCGGAACAAACTGCGAGTTTGAGATTATTGCGACGGACGAAACTGAAAGTAAGTTAACCTAACATTTACCAGGAGACGCGCGGATTTCCCGGTCTGGACTATTTGGATGTATAGACATTTATACTTGTTTCTTCAAGCTGAAACTGGACCCTTAATACAATTTAAAAGGTAATTTTGTTGTTACTTTTTTCAATTCATTGATTTTGAATTATGGATGACGCAGAAGAAATTGCCGACTCAGATAAAGATGGCCACAAGAGGGTGTTCAAGTACATGCATAAAGTGCAGGAGGAGCGTTTGAACAGACTCATTAATTTGAGAAAGTCAAAAATGGCTCAAATTACCATTCAAATGAAAGAAATCGACAAATTAAAAGAAAATGATTCCGATGTGGAAAGAATAGAACAAGAAGTTCTTACAACACTCACCAAATTGTATCAGGAGTTCATTGAGTTGAATGAAAATGTTCAAGAGCTTTTGCTGGACGATGAAAAGGAGGATGATCAGCATATCTGGTTTGAGCCAGAAATCAAAAATCATCATCAAAAATCAGGGATTTTGTTACTGCTACTGAACAGTGGATTGAACATGTAAAGGATGAAAGTGCTGCAAAAAATGATGACATTGAACCAGGTGACAGTGTCTCTGAAGTTGCTTCAGCAGTAAAAAAAAAAGAGAAGAGCAGGTTCATCAGCTGGACGTTGTTCTGGCGAATCATCAGCCACCAGTTCAAGTTCTATTTTACGAGTAAAAGAAGAGGCTGAGAAAGCTGCTCTGTTGGCAAAACCTGCTGTTTTATAAAAGAAACAAGCTCTACAGGTAGAAGAGATAAACATGAAAGCTAAACTGGAGCAATTAGAACTGCAGACAGCAATTGCTGTTTCTAACGCAAAACTGAAAGTTTATGATGAACATGAAAATTCTGGTGAATCAGTGCAAAAATATGTTCAACCAGAGGATGCATTGGATGAAAGGAGGTCAGGACTTAAGAAAGATCTTGACGATGAAAGTTCTGATGTTCAAGCTGCAACCAGAAGAAAACAAAAGCCTGTCGCTGAACAAACTCGACTTCATAATGCCAGTCAACATTTTCCAAAATCTGAAAGCTCAGAAGACAATTTATTTCAAATAATGCAAAGACAAAATGAGATCACACAAATGCTAGTAAAGCAACAAAATATGTCCCAACTACCGCAAAGAGATGTCCCAATCTTCCTTGGTGATCCTCTTAACTTCAGATCGTTTATGCAAGCCTTTGACAATAGCATAGACAGTAAAACTGAGAATGCCAAGGACAAGCTGTTCTATTTGGAGCAATATACCAGTGGTGAACCGCAAGACCTGGTAAGGAGTTGTGGACATATGAGTGCAGAAAATGGATATAAAGAGGCAAGAAGATTATTGCAACATCATTACGGTGATGAACTCAAAATTGCTTCAGTGTACATTGAGAAGGCACTAAAATGGCCTCAGATCAAAACGGAAGACGGGAAGATGCTAAATGCATATGCTCTTTTCTTGTTTGGATGCCGCAACACTATGCAAGATGTAGATTACATGGCTGAAATGGACAACCCTACAAACCTGAGGGTTATCATCTCCAAGCTTCCATACAAAATGAGAGAGAACTGGAGAAACGTGGCATACGATCACGAAAGGACGGGCAGGAGAGCTAGGTTTGCAGACTTAGTGCAATATATCGACCGGCAAGCCAAAGTAAAAAATGACCCCTTGTTTGGAGACATTCAGGAGATAGTAAGTGCTGATGTTGGGAAGAAAAGCAAAGCTTCTGACTTTAAGAACAAAACGGTTACTACTAAGGGAAGTAGTTTCGTTACAAGTGTCTGTACTGATCAGAAAAAAGAAAGTGAGACTAAGAAAGAAACAAAACCTCAATTTGACAAAACCGTCCATGTCACCTGCGTGTTCTGTCAAAAGAATCATGCCTTGAATTCCTGTTTCAAGTTTAAGGAACAAGCACACAAAGATAAAATTGAGTTTTTGAAAACAAAAGGACTGTGCTTTGGATGTCTCACACAAGGACACTTAAGCAGAGACTGCAAGAAAATACTTATTTGTCATGAATGTTCCAAGATGCACCCAAGTATTTTGCATATTACAAAGGAGAACAGTCCCACATCCAGCAGTTGTGATGAGAACAAAATTAGCAAGAGAACAACTTCCATAGACCATGAAACTTGTGGATACACTGGGGCCGGAAACAGTGAATGCATTCTTGCTATAGTTCCAGTCAAGATCAAGTCAAAGAAAAGTGACAAAATAGTAAAGACATGCTTTCATTGATCAAGGGAGTTCTGCAACATTTTGCACCGAGTCTTTAATGAGAGAGTTAAACTTGAGAGGCAGAAAGACGGAGATTCTTCTTCGTACTATGGGACAAGAAAAACCTGTTCATAGTCACATTCTGTCAGACCTGGAAATAAGTGGTTTAGAAAGCGAAGACTACATAGAACTTCCAAAAATGTTCACTCAGAAAGAGATTCCGGTAAAACAGGAAAACATCCCTCAACAACAGGACCTGGGGCCTCATGTATCAATCTTGCGTACGCTCAAAAACTTTGCGTACGCCAGCTTTCACGCTCACGGTCGGATGTACTAACAGTGAAATTAACGCGAGAATGTGCGTTCCTCCACGCCAATTTCATGTCTTGCGTATGTACATTTCTCAAAGTTTTTGTCCGTTGGCGACTCTTACAGGCAATGAAGTGAAGTTGCAAACATTACACAACGAATTGTTCTACAAGTCTATCGCACCACCACCTATGGGAAACATTGCTATTAATTTGCAATTTATAAAATAATTGACATATATTTAGGGTGACCACCTGCTAATAAGCCCAAGGGGGGACAAGGGGTATGTTTCTGAGGGACAATGTGGGACACTGCCCGGCGCAGCGGTGCCCCCACCCCACGGGCAGACTCACTGATAGTGGTTTACCCATTTCTATACCACCTACCACATGGTATATTAATAATGCCCTATTCCCCTAAACATGTGTAATTGCTGATGATGTATGCTCATGAATAGGTCAACCAATGTGTATTTTTTTTCTAAATAAAGATTCATAATATTTTGAACATTCAATGAATTGACAAATGCACTTTCACTTACGATTTACTATTTAATTTGATTTATTTTTCATTACAATTTATTCACTTTAAATAAATTATAATATAAAATTATAGGATTAACAGGAATTGTAGTTGCTCAACACCACAGGAACAGTTTAAAAAAAATACGATTGACATCGTAGCCTATTCCCCTCCATGTCCGATTGAGAAGGACGTTTTGCAAAGGTCACAAAAAGCCCTCTCGGTATCCCCCTCAACACCTTTCAGCCACAAATATTACTTTTCCCAGTCTTTCTTGTAGGCTACCCACACCTTCTCTTTTTAATTGATAATGGCAGTGCCTCTCAAACTCAGTGTCTTTCTCCATTTTTCGAATTGGAAAGCGCGCATCTAAAAGTTCCTTCCCAGTGTGTCTGGTATGCGCGTGCGTGCGCTGTCATGACAACAGCGAAAAAGTTGACGACAACCTAGTTAGCCGTTCAACTAAGGGGTGGGTGTGGCAACAATAGCGTGCTGAAATGTCAAGTAATGTTCGTTTGGCTGCCTGGGGCTCGAGGATATAGAGCGACCAACTTTTTTTGGAGCAAGCAGATTATGCGTGACACGGTCTCAATTTGCGGGACGCATTAATTGGGCTTCAAACGCTGTGCGCGCACGCGCTACGCGGGACGGGTGGTCACCCTACATATATTGTCACACGAGCCTTATGGGAATATTCTATCAATTATGCAATTAAGTAAGAACATATAAAAGCATATGCAAATTGATACAACCCTTAGTCTATGGCAAACCATAGCTTTGGTTTAATGTCCACCTTTATATCAGACCATTTCTTTTTAAGGTAATTTAGGGTAGACTGTGTACAGTTGAGACACCTTAAATAACTTGCGTTCGCAGCAAGCACAAGTTGTGATTTTTGCTGTGCACGTGCGTATTAGTGTCCTCTTTGATCGTGGGAAATTTGAACAACGGATGCATCTCCGATCCGAAGATATCGGGAAAAGTTTTTTTTTCTAAGATATGAGGTTCACTTCACCATGCACTCTCCACAATGAATAGCTTATAATCCTTATGTGACTGTTAAACGTAACTGGTATCACCACAAACGTTATTCTGTGCCCTAAAAACTGGCATATTTCATGGTATTGTGTCATGCAAGGTAATTGCAAAATCTAGAGAAATGTGCGAGGTGGACTGTTTAGTTGTTCACATATGGGTACAATTGAGACAAAGTTGAGACAAAAAGCACCTTATTTTTATGAGCTAATTGTGGAAAATATAAACTACTTGTGGGTAATATTGATTGATAATATCTTAGTCTACAAGCTAATGAAATGTCATGTGGCGTGTCATGTGGAAATTCACTTCTTTTCAGTATCTATTTTTGTGTGAAAAATCAAAACGCAAAAAGTGTCTCAACTGTACTCAGTCTACTCTACAGTGCGACTTTCAGATCCCACCGCATTGACGGCATCAGCCAAACTCTCCCACTCATATTTTTTACTTTTGTTATTAATTCCGGAGAACAAAGTTCCAAATAAAATATTTTTTCTCGTTTCTACCTCCAATAGTAGCACCTCCAATTCACTTTCTGTAAAGTTTCGTTTCTTGCCGCTTGCTTTGGCCATTTTCTTACTGCTTTCTTTTGCCAAAGTGGACTCATTACCATATTTAAATTAATTTAATTAAGGGAGGAGACTGGGTGGGGCGTTGTGCTCGTGAATGTGTGCTCAATTTTACGTTAACTGGGATGCACAAAGAGAATATGCGTGGGATCCTTCGTACGCAGAGATTCATACATCTGTTTTTTTTGTGCGTACGCACATTTACAGCTTTGTCCGTACGCAATGTTTTAGTATGAATTCAACGCAAGTCTTTGTACATGAGGCCCCTGGAAAGATGGCCTTATTTGAGACAAGTTACCCTTCCTCATCTCAATGAAGAAGTAGGCCTACTGATTGTCGCTAATGTTTCCTGCTCAGCTACTGTTCGGACGCTGTTCGGTACATTTTATCTCCTATTTTTTTAATATATATATATATTTTTTTCTCCTTTATTTTATTTCCTTTTATCACCTAATTTTAACTTCAGCAAATCAGCACAGTGCTCATACGACAAAGTTTGGATTACTTCAAAAACTGAGGATTCTTTTACCCGACCAGCTTACATTCCGGGAAAGGAAAACACAACTGCCTAAAAGGATAAGAGAAAATGCCTCTTCTGAAATCTACTTGCTGCACTAACTGCCACAGACTTTTACAAAGGATTGCAGTTCTTGAAACAAAGTTACTTACGGGACCACCAAACCAGACGGAGCACACAACAGAGCTTCGTCATGGACACCCTCAGCATACTGGTGAGTCCCATGAAACTAGTGCTCCTCGACAGGTAGAGAAACAAGCCGATCGACTTACTAATCGATGGCACACACAGGGAGGGAGACCCAAAGGCACTCGAGACATCAGACTGTCACGAGCATCACATATTGCCGCAGTAGCATCCTCTACCCCAGATACAGCTCTGACAAGGATTGCAAAGACTGGTCTCCCACCACTGCCTATACATCTTGAGAACAGATTTGAAGTGCTAATGAATGTAAATGAGGAATCCCCAAATGTGATGAATGTGATCGAACACAGACTGAATGGGCCAGTAGCTAACACTGATGCTAACTGGCGCTCAAGGTCGAGCAGACAGCGGGACTCAGCTCAGAGCGCAGCCGAGCCCAGGACTCTGATAGTGGGGGACTCCATAATCAGAAACATTAGCAGCAGGGATACAACTACGTGCTGCCTTCCACAAGCAACAACTTCTGATGTAAACAGGGAACTTCAGAACATTCTGATGGAACATAAGACTGCAAATCGACTCATCATTCATGTGGGGAAGAATGATATTCATAAAGAGCAGTCAGAACTCCTTAAAAAGGATTTCATTGATCTTTTTGAAACACTTAAAAGACTGAAAGTTCAAACATTCATCAGTGGACCCCTCCCAGCAAGAGGAACAAACAGGTTTTCACGGTTGCTTGGGCTTAATACATGGCTGCAAAAAACCTGCAATATAAAAGGAGTGAACTTTATTGACAATTTTAATCTTTTCTGGAGTCAGAGACAACTTTTTCATCGGGATGGCCATCACCCAAACGAACTTGGTTCAAGAGTGTTAAAGGACAATATCTACTTCTCCCTCAATCATCCTTCTGCAGTTTGTGCCAATCCACTCAATGTGAACGGCACACACACACCTGGACACAGTATGAATGACCACGGGACTTCACATCAGCAGCAAAATGGATATGATAACACCAATCCGCCACAACAACCTCTGCTCACGGACACAATCTCAGCTGAGCCCTGCCCACAGAGCTCACCACAGACAGACTGTGACATATCAGAACTGCTTGAAGATTCAACACCCAAGGACGACTTCCTGGAAAACAGCCAGGGAAGCCAGGACAGCATATCACAGCCTCTGATAACAGCAGAGCAACAGTCCCTTTCACCAGACACTCTCTCCCTCTCTCCAGCCTCACCCCTTCTGTGCTTCTCACAGAAAATGGAAGAACTGGTGCATGCTGGAACCAGACTATCCCACTCTTTTGCTGCGAGCCCCCAGTTACCTACCAAAAAAAGACCAGCACCATTACCCCCAGCTTCGAAACCTGCAGCAAAGCCTGCGGGCCCAGCTCGCCCTATCCCTCCAGTGAGAACTCTTCGGTCTCTAACACAACGTCAGGGCCCACACCCTCCTCCATCTGCTCGAGGTGAACCAAAAACAACTGATACCAGCTCTCAGTGATGTGTGTCGGGTCCCCGTTTTGAAAACAGAAACTTTCTCAAATGTTTACAGAACAAGCAGGAACCCAGTGTGCCTGTATCTTCCTCTATTTGCTGTTCTATTACAAGATAGAAAGTCTAAGGCCTTCAATAGCCGTACAGCAAACCTAACTAATCTGGTGCCTCTTACACGTCAAACTAAGATTGCTGTGGGGAAAAGTAAGACTGTGAAGTTAGGACTCTTAAACATCCGCTCACTTAAAAATAAATCACTTCTAGTCAACGACTTAATAACCACAAACAATCTGGATTTTATTCTTCTAAATGAAACCTGGCTAGAAGACAGCTACAGTGCAACAATCCTCAATGAAACAGCCCCTCCTAACTTTACTTTTATGAGTGTCTGCAGAGCTGTTAAGAGAGGTGGGGGTCTAGCTGCTCTTTTTAAAGATATCTATCAATGTAAGCAAAAATCATTTGGGAATTACTTGTCTTTCGAATATCTGGGTATTGTGTTAAAAGGTGCTCCACGCATTTTACTTATCATTATTTACAGGCCACCAAAATACTCTCCAACCTTTGCTGAGGACTTTACAGAACTAGTATTGATAATTACATCAGAGTTTGACTGTTTTGCCATTGCTGGAGATTTAAACATCCACATAGATAGTGCAGAAACCAAAATGGCAAAAGAAATCAATACTGTTTTAAAAACTTTTGATCTGACTCAGCATGTTCATGGACCCACACACAATCGTGGACACACTCTAGATTTACTTATCAGTAAGGGTCTAAACATTTCATCTATTGTTATTAAGGATGTAGCACTGTCTGACCATTTCTGTATTTTCTTTGATATACTGATCTCTCCTGCCACTGAAGCTAGATCTGTGTCTGTCAAGAAGAGATGCTTAAATGAGAACACTAGTGTCCTATTTATGAAGGCTATATCCTTAACACCAAGCATATCTGCAGACTCTGTTGATTTTCTCCTTGATTCTTTTAACTCAAAAGTCAAAGGTGTAATTGATGATATTGCTCCTGTGAAAGTCAGGAAGAAGAGTGGCAGACAAAAGGCACCTTGGAGAAACTCAACAGCAGTGCAAAATATGAAAAGACAATGCAGAAAAGCAGAGCGCATGTGGCGGAAGACAAAACTTGTAGTCCATTATAACATCTACAAAGACAGCCTTCATGCTTTCAATATGGAACTAGGCAAAGCTAGACAGACTTTCTTCTCAAATATTATAAACAGCAATTTAAACAACACACGCACTCTTTTTGCTACTGTAGAGAGACTGACAAACCCCCCAAGCCAGATTCCCAGTGAAATGCTCTCAGACAACAAGTGCAGTGAATTTGCCTCTTTCTTCTCTGAGAAAATCAACAATATCAGAAAGGTGATCAGCACATCCTTGAGTTGCACTGGGGTCAGACAGATCAGACCACCTGAGAAAGTAGTTACGATGTCTGACTTCAAAGAAATTGATGGCCCAATTTTGGAAGAAACCGTACAGCACCGTAAAACATCAACATGTGCTCTTGACACACTTCCCACATCATTTTTCAAAAGTGTGTTTAACAGTTTAGAAGCAGATCTTCTAGACGTGGTAAATACCTCACTTCTCTCTGGGAGTTTTCCAAACTCCCTGAAAACTGCAGTTGTCAAGCCCCTCCTGAAAAAGAGCAATCTGGATAAGACCATATTAAGCAACTATAGACCGATCTCAAATCTTCCTTTCATAGGCAAGATCATTGAAAAAGTTGTCTTCAATCAGCTGAATAAATTCTTATGCTCGAATGGATACTTTGACAATTTTCAATCTGGTTTCCGACCACATCACAGCACAGAGACAGCGCTCATAAAGATAATAAATGATATTCGCTTAAATACTGATTCAGGCAAATTATCGGTGCTGGTACTACTCGACCTCAGTGCTGCATTTGACACTGTTGATCATAACATACTTCTGGACAGGCTGGAAAACTGGGTGGGGCTTTCTGGGATAGTCCTAAAATGGTTCAGGTCATACTTAGATGGGAGAGGTTATTATGTGAGTATAGGAGACCATAGGTCTGAGTGGACATCCATGACATGCGGAGTCCCTCAAGGCTCAATTCTTGCGCCACTCCTGTTCAACCTGTACATGCTTCCAATGAGCCAAATAATGAGAAAGAACCAAATTGCTTACCACAGCTATGCAGACGACACACAGATTTACTTAGCCCTATCGCCTAACGACTACAGCCCCATTGACTCCCTGTACCAGTGCATTGATGAAGTCAACAGTTGGATGTGTCAAAACTTTCTTCAATTAAACAAAGACAAAACTGAAGTCATTGCGTTTGGAAACCAAGATGAAGTTCTCAAGGTGAACGCATACCTTCACTCTAGGGGTCAAACAACTAAAAATCAAGTCAGGAATCTTGGTGTGACACTAGAGTCAGACCTTAGTTTCAGTAGTCATATCAAAGCGATAACAAAATCAGCATACTATCATCTAAAAAATATTGCAAGAATTAGATGCTTTGTTTCCAGACAAGACTTAGAGAAACTTGTTCATGCTTTCATCACCAGCAGGGTGGATTACTGTAATGGACTCCTCACTGGCCTTCCCAAAAAGACCATAAGACAGTTGCAGCAAATACAGAACGCTGCCGCCAGGATTCTAAGCAGAACCAGAAAATATGAACACATCACACCAGTCCTCAGGTCTTTACACTGGCTCCCAGTTAGATTTAGGATTGATTTTAAAGTATTATTACTGGTATATAAATCATTCAATGGCCTAGGACCTCAATACATTGCAGATATGCTCACTGAATATAAACCCAACATCATTAGGATCATATCAGCTAGAAATACCAAGGGTTCACTCTAAGCATGGCGAGTCCGCTTTTAGCTATTATGCCAGCCGCAGCTGGAACCAGCTTCCAGAAGAGATCAGATGTGCTCCTACTGTAGTCACATTCAAATCCAGACTCAAAACACATCTGTTTAGCTATGCATTTAATGAATGAGCACTGTGCCAATGTTCGTCCGACTGTTTGAACTGTACTGTATTTTCTGTATAAACTGTTTTAATTATTCTTATTCTTTTTATTATTTTAATTTCTTCTATGTAAAGCACTTTGAATTGCCACTGTGTATGAAATGTGCTATATAAATAAACTTGCCTTGCCTTGCCTTGCCTTGCCTAATGTGCATAAGGCAATAGAACCATGGAAAATAATAAACAGTGAAGGAAATGGACCTTACGCTCTTAGGACGGCATTAGGATGGATAGTCAATGGGCCTTTACGAACAGATGTGAGCACCGAATCGGACCAGGTCAAAACTCTAAGTTTCACAGTGAACAGGATTGCAGTGGTGGACATTGAAACGATGTTAGTAGAGCAATTCAATGCAGACTTCCCTGAACGTAGTTATAGTGAAAAAGCTGAAATGTCACAAGAAGACCTAAAGTTCATGCAGTGCGTTGAGCAGTCGGTACAGTATAAAGATGGACATTACTGTATTGAATTACCTTTTAAGAATGATCCTGATAAGCTGCCCAACAACAGATGCATAGCAGAACAAAGAGCCATCAGTCTCAAAAGGAAGCTCAGCAGGAACCCAGAGTTTCACAAAGACTATAAAGCTTTTATGTCAGACATAATTGACAAAGGCTATGCTAAAAAAAGTGCCTTTAGAACAACTGAAACGCAAGGACAGAGTGTGGTATATTCCACACAATGGGATATATCACCCGAAAAAGAACAAAATCAGAGTTGTTTTTGGCTGCACTGCGACGTACCAGGGCTTCTCACTGAATAATCAACTGTTGCAGGGACCTGACCTGACCAATACCCTCATTGGTGTGCTAAATCGATTCAGACAAGAGCCAATTGCTATCATGGCAGACATTGAATCAATGTTCCACCAAGTTAGAGTCCCAGATTATGATTTAGATCTTTTGCGATTTTGTGGTGGCCTGAAGGAGATCTAGATAAGCCTACAGAGGAATACAGGATGACAGTACACCTGTTCGGAGCAACCTCGTCTCCCAGTTGTGCATGCTTCGCTTTGCGAAAGGCTGAAAATCGATGGAAAAACAGAGGATACAGCTGAATCGGCCAATACTATTCTCCAAAACTTTTACATGGATTAATTTGCTTAAAATCTGTCGCCTCTGAGGAGACAGCAATCAAACTATCACAAAGTCTGATATCTATGTGCTCTAAAGGTGGATTCAATTTGACTAAGTGGGTGAGCAATAACAGAAAAGTCCTGTTATCATTTCCAGAAAAGAAAAGATCCAAAAAGGTAGGGGACTTAGATTTCAACAAAAGCAATCTACCAATTGAAAGAGCTCTGGGTGTACGATGGAGCACAGAATCAGATACATTCAGGTTCTCCATCAACAAACAGGAGAAACCTGCTACGAGAAGAGGAATGCTTTCAGTAGTGAATTCCATATATGATCCTCATGGTCTTGTAGCACCCTGTATCCTTCCAGCGAAAGTCATGTTGAGACAACTGTGCAAAGACAAATTAGGCTGGGATCAGAACATGCCGGAAAAGCAAGCGCAAAAATGGTTCACGTGGCAAAAGGACATACAATTGTCAAACTTCAGTGTAAGCAGATGCTTCAAACCAGACAGTTTTGGAACTACTAAGTCTGCTCAATTACATCATTTCGCAGATGCAAGTGAAAATGGATATGGAACCGTTTCCTATCTAGTACTCACAAATGATCAAGGAGAAAAACACTGTTCATTCGTAATGGGTAAATCCAGAGTTGCGCCTCTGAAGCAGATAACAATCCCTAGAATGGAGTTGACTGCAGCAGTTGTTGCAGCGAAAATGGATAGAATGTTAAAACAAGAGCTTCAGTTACAACTCAAAGATTCTATGTTCTGGACTGATAGCCTCACAGTACTGCAATGCATTGAGAATGAAGCCTCACGATTTAAAACATTTGTTGCCAATAGGGTTTCCTTCATCAGAGAAGCTTCTGAGCCCTCTCAGTGGAGGTATGTCAACACCTTGCTAAACCCAGCCGACATAGCCTCTAGAGGCATCAAAGTGGAAAACTTCATGAAAAAGGTAAATTGGGTCAAAGGACCAGAATTCCTTTACAAACATGAAAGTGAGTGGCCTTGGCGACCAGATCAGGCAGGTGCAATGGAAGTGGAATTGAAAAAATCAGCTGTAGTAAATTGTGTCAGTGCTACAGGAAAAGCAAAACCTCTGGATAAACTGATTGAGTATTATTCAGAATGGTACAGATTGAAGAGAGCAATCGCTTGGATGTTGAGGCTGAAGGAAATACTCCAACACCTATCAAACAAGAGACGTGAAATTCAAGCTACCATAAATCAAACTGAAAATAATCCAAACAGACAACAAGCACATTTCCAAACTTAAATGTTCAAGTTGAAACAGACACTGACCAAAAAACCTCTTTCAGTAGAAGATGTGGAAAATGCAGAACTGAGTCTGATTCGTTACAGTCAAAGACAGACATTCCCTGACGAATTCAAGTCTTTGCAAAGCAGTAACCATGTCAAAAGAAGTAGTCCTTTGTACAAACTAGTGCAAGATGGCATAATACGAGTAGGTGGTCGTTTAAATCAGTCAGCAATGCCAGAATCTGCTAAGCATCCAGCAATTCTTGATAAAAAGCAGCATGTAACGTCTTTGCTTCTGAAGGATATACACAAAAACACAGGACATAGTGACTAGGCCTGTCACGATAACAAATTTTGCTGGACGATAAATTGTCCAAGAAATTATTGCGATAAACGATAATATCGTCGTTCTGAGACCATTTTCATCTAATATAATGATAATGGCATAATAATGCAGGTACACCTTTTCAAAGATCTATAAACTTTTATTTCTTAAGAATATTAAACATTAAAAAAGGAAAACATTTTAAATATCCACAAAAAATTTACAAAACAACCAAAAACAATAAAAGCAATGGACTCTCAAGTGTCTAACAAAAAAAATTCACTTGAATAAATACCAAAAACAATAAATAAAATGGATGTAAACAAAATTGCACTTATAAAAAATATTAAACATTAGGCTCAGACATAAATAGTGATACATTCCATAACAGGCAAAACTGCCGGTTAGGACCTTTGTAAACAAATTTAAAAAAAAGCCTCAACAGGCCATATCACACCATTTTGCACTGTCCTCCTGTTACTTTGTCGACTAAACAAACGAGTGATAGTGTACTGTCGGGAAGACGCACTTTATTGCGTGTATATGCTACGCACTGAAAATACTTGGTTAGGATTAGGGGTGAGGAGCTCATTTTTTTTAATCGTGCAATTAATTGATTTATTGATTATCGCGACAGGCCTAATAGTGGCAGAAATCAAATCCTTGCAAAACTACGAAACAAATTTTGGGTTGCTGCTGCCAGTACAGCCATATGGAAGTTGATTTCTAAATGCACAGTGTGCAGAAGATTAAATGCCAAAGTTAACGAACAAAAAGAGAGCTTAAAGAAGCTGTTCAAGAATTAAATCATTCCAAATTAGCTGAAGTTCTTGTCCAAAAGGGAATCAGGTGGATCTTCAATAACCCCCGGCAGCATCGCATCAAGGAGGAGTGTGGGAGAGACAAATCCGCACAGTTCGAAAGATTTTGAATTCTGTATTGAATCAACAGATGTTAGACGATGAGGGGCTTCACACAGTCTTGTGTGAAGTTGAAGCCATTATAAACGACTGACCGATTATTAAAGCATCAGATGACCCAAATGACCTGGAGCCTCTGACTCCGAATCATCTGCTGCTTATGAAAAAAACAACCAGCCTTGCCACCAGGAGTTTTTGTGAAAGAGGACTGTTATTCACGTAGAAGGTGGAGGCAAATTCAATACATGGCGGACCTCTTTTGGTCTAGATGGACTAAGGAATATCTGCCGTTACTTCAAGAACGACAGAAGTGGCAGAAATTGAAAAGAAACATGGTACCTGGAGACATTGTTCTCATTGTGGATAATTCTGCTCCAAGAAATTCTTGGATTATGGGAAGAGTCCTCAGGACCATACCAGATGCTTCTGGTATTGTCCGCCGTGCTTGTGTTCAGACAAAAACTTGTCAATTGGAAAGGCCTATAACAAAACTCTGCTTATTGCAAGAAGCAGATGAAGAATAAGACTTCATAAAGACTGTGAATAGATATTTCATAGAAAATTTGAATTTTCTAAAAGAAATGTTTAAAAGAAAAGGAAGTATTGTTATGACTCTATTCAAATATTGAACAAGATAATTGTTATGCTTTCGATATAGACAATTAGGGGCCGGAGTGTTAGAGCCATAACTACATAAATAATTTTGTAATATTTTTCCTTATATTAAGAGTGATTATGTTTTTTGATAAATGCATATTTTGTGTTATTTGTATTGTATCGCGAGATTTTGACTAGTTTCACGTGCTACGTATGTGTAATTTTTTGTTGAAGAATAAGGAAGAAGAAAGGGTTGAGGCTAGACAGTCTTTTGACCGTGAAAAGGATCGAATTCATGTTATTGGAACGTGAATAAGCGTATAATTTTATTTTATTTTGTGTTTGATTTCTCTTACAATGTAACCTGACAACGGAAAAGTAAAGTTTACAAGACAAGTTATGGATTCACACGTCAAATCCTTTGTGCTACACCCTTGTGGAAATGGCGAAGAACGAAAAACGGCTCAGATCGCTATTACAGGTATCTCTGGAACCAAGCCGAGTTGGGGCTCCATACTCGGGCCGTGGGGTGACCGCTAGGAGGGGCCCGTGTACCCAGAATATGGGGCCCCAACTCGACTTGGTTCCAGAGATATACCAGCTTGAAATTTTAACTTTGACCAGATGTAACTCGAAAAATTAGCCGAGTTGGGGCTCCATACTCTGGGCGTGGGGGTACCACTATGAGGCCCCCGTGTGCCCAGAGTATTGGGCCCCACCTCGGCTTGATTCCAGAGATATACCAGCTAGGATTTTTAACTTTGTGAGGATTTCGTGAAAAAAAAACTGCTTCACGGGTTATCGGACAAAAAGTGGGTTCATGGGAAGGGGGCGATGCTTGAGTGGTCAGGGAGGGGGGTCAACGGGACATTTGAAATCAATAGTTGTTTATTGGACAAATAGTGGGTCAGTGGGATGGGGGCGTGGCTTGGGAATGGTCGGGGGGGGGGTCAACGGGACATTTGTCCACTATAGTGGTTTATTGGACAAATAGTGGGTTATAGGGGTGTGCATTGGCACTGCCCTCACGATTCGATTCGATTACGATTCACCAGGTAACGATTCGATTCAATTTGATTCTACGATGCATTGCGATGCATCAAAATTCTACTGCACACAACAAGGCAAAATTTTCATCAGTCATGAGGCAATACAAGCAGTCAGATATTGAACAACAGATTTTATTGGCTGCTATGTGTGTATTATCACTCTCCTGTATCTTTGACATAAATGTCATTAAATAAAATAAAATTGAATGGTACAGGGTATTGGATATTGGAATTGGATATTGGATATTGGAAAAAAACACGAGATTGGTAATTACAATACGTTCCAAAATGGCGGCGCGTGCACACGCAGCGGCTCAGCTCTCCACGTACGTTTTGAGTAGTCTACTAATAGTTTATTTTTTTCTAAGAAACACCTATGCACAAGTATACATAAAATACAGCCGGCACGAACTTCTCGTCATTGGTTTGACGCCCGGGGGCTGTATTTTTAACCAGGAAGATTCTAGCCTACCGTCTGAGCTCGTCAGACCACCGGGGTCTCCGTGGATTACTCTCCCAGCCGAGAGGCGACAGAGGCGGCGCTGTGAGAGGAGGCAGAAGCGGGGCTGCAGAGCCGGGATACGAGCTAGGCTAGGCAGAGACCCACACAAGCCTCCATTGCCGAGCCTCTTCGTCACAAATGCAAGATCACTTACCAATAAAATCGAGGAGCTGGAACTCATTACATCTACGCAGAAAAGCATCCAGGACTGCTGTGCCATGGTAATTACGGAGACTTGGCTTAAACCAGCGATTCCAGCAGAGGCTATTCAACTAGCAGGCCGTGTAGCGCACCGAGCCGACAGGACCGCGGATTCCGGTAAGAACAGAGGAGGGGGGCTTTGTGTTTACACCAACGACAATTGGTGTACAAACGCTGTAATAACTGACACTTACTGCTCCCCGGACTTGGAGTATTTAACAGTAAAATGTCGCCCCTTTTACCTGCCGCGCGAATTCACAGTTGTTGTTATTAATGCTGTTTACGTACCTCCGGATGCCAACACTAAAACAGCTTTGGCTTATTTGCAAACTGCCATTAGGAAACAACAGCAGGCTTATCCAGAAGGAGCTTTTGTCATAGCAGGTGATTTTAACAGAGCCAACTTAAAAACTGTTCTCCCAAAATTTTACCAGCATGTAAAGTGCCCCACAAGAGGGAAAAACATACTCGACCATGTTTATAGTAACGTTAAGCATGGATATAAGGCATCACCTCTCCCCCACTTAGGTCTGTCTGATCATATTTCACTGTTTTTGACTCCAGCATATAGACCAGTTATCAACCGAATCAAACCTACTGCTAGAATAATACAATTATGGCCCGAAGGAGCGTCTGAGCAGCTGCAGGACTGCTTTAGACGCACTGACTGGAGCGTATTTGTGGACAATAAAATCGACATCTATACATCCTCTGTGCTATTTTATATAAAATGCTGCATTGAAAATGTCACCACCACGAAACGGATTTGTATATTTCCTAACAACAAGCCGTGGATGACCAACAATGTAAAATATCTGCTGCAGGCCCGTAATTCTGCTTTTCGGTCTGGTGACAGGCAGCTTTACAGTGCAGCCAGGACGAACTTAAGGAAGGGCATCAGGGATGCTAAGGCCGCTTATAAGCAGAGGATTGAGAACCACTTCTGCAACTCCGACCCCCGCCGGGCTTGGCAGGGGATCCGGCACATCACGGGGCAGATAAACACCACTTGCCTGTCTAATAGCAGTGCTTTAATGGCAGAAAAGCTTAACCGGTTCTTCAGCCGCTTTGAGGTGGAAAGTACTGAGACTACCATCAACCCTGTTCCAGACACAAATAGCCAGGTGCTCATTCTTCAACCTATTGAGGTGATACGCACTCTCCGTAAGATCAAGGCATGGAAAGCATCTGGACCAGACAGCATTCCAGGGCGCGCACTCAGAGACTGTGCAGTTGAGCTAGGTGAGGTACTCACAAACATCTTCAACTTGTCTCTGTTGCAGTGCACTGTTCCAACCTGCCTGAAGACGTCTACAATAGTGCCGGTGCCAAAGCATGCTGCTATAACATCCCTCAATGACTATAGGCCCATTGCACTAACATCTATAATTATGAAATGCATGGAGAGGCTGGTTTTACATCATATTAGGTCTGCTCTGCTACCCACCATGGACCCCCACCAGTACGCATACAGGGCCAACAGGTCGACAGACGATGCTATCAACACTGCACTCCACACTGTACTGAGCCACCTGGAACATCAAGGGACGTATGCACGGCTTCTGTTCATTGACTACAGTTCTGCTTTTAATACCATCTTATCAAACAGATTGTTTTATAAGATGTCTGACCTAGGCATACAGCATAACATCTGCCTGTGGATTAAAGATTTCCTAACAAAGAGGCCACAGTCAGTGAGGATGGGCTCACATTATTCCACAACTACGCTAATCAGCACGGGAGCCCCACAAGGCTGTGTGCTAAGTCCCTTTCTTTACTCCTTGTATACTCATGATTGTGTACCATCTAATGACAACAACATCATAATCAAATTTGCGGATGACACGACTGTGCTGGGGCTGATCACCAGAGGAAATGAGTATGCCTACAGGGAGGAGGTACAGAGGCTGACGACGTGGTGCACGGAGAATAATCTTACCCTAAACATCAAGAAAACGAAAGAACTTATCATTGACTTCAGGAATAAACAGATTGTTCACACACCACTGCATATCAATGGGGAGATAGTGGAGAGAGTATCAAGCTTTAAATTTCTGGGCACATACATTTCTGAGGACCTTTCATGGACAACAAACATCATAGCATTAGTCAAGAAGGTTCAACAGCGAATGTACTTTCTCAGAATGCTTAGGAAAATAAACCTGTCAGCGCGTCTTCTGGTGTCATTCTATCGCTGTTCTATTGAAAGTGTCCTCACATATAATATGCTGGTGTGGTATGGAGGCAGCTCGGCTGGTGATAAAAAGGCACTGCAGAGAGTTATAAAAACCGCACAGAACATCACAAATCAACAGCTACCTGCCTTGGATGACATTTTTAACTCCCGCTCTCTGCAGAAAACACGCTACATTGTGACGGACCCGAATCATCCAGCCCATCAGCTTTTTGAATTGTTGCCATCTGGAAAACGCTTTAGGTCAATCAAAACACGCACAACCAGATTCATGAACAGTTTTTATCCTAATGCCATCAGGATAATGAATCATGAACTGAAACTACATCCTCAAATTATCACCACAAGACATTTTTGACATGTAGACAATTAAGTGAAATAATACTAAGCACCTTATTTAATAATGGGCAATTTGCAATATGACTGTAACTACTCTTGCCGTGAACGATGGAAAGTATAAAAATTTCATTGTATGGTTGTACAATGACAATAAAGGAATCAATCAATCAATCAATCAATCGATATGGCATTTTCAAACCTGAAAAAGAAAGCATAAATCACTGCTTTCAGTGCTTTGAATGAGAAATGTTTCTCTTCTCTCTGCTTGAGAACCATTTGAAATTAAATTTCAACTTTATTGTCCAACTCAAGGCCAGAAAATAAACAGTGTAGGGTGTAACGGTTCACATAATTCATGGTTCGGTTCAATACGATATACTTGTGTCACGGTTCGGTACGTTTTCGATACAGCAAAAAGAAAGAAATGCCAGAGAAATTTCCTTGATTTTTTTTTTTATGTTTTATTTTTTTTTATTAGAACTAACTTCATAAAGAATGACATTTTTTTTCTTTGAGCAATGATGGAGCTATAATTGACTCTTCTTAGGAGCATATAAAACAAAACAGCTCCTTGGAAAAAATTAAATGTAATATTTTGTGCTTATAAACAAATGTTTATTTTAGTTCAGATTAACATTTGAGGGCAGCAATGTTATTCATAATGTCGAAATAAATCCGACATTACGTTACTTGAAAGCATTATAGCCTACTATTCCTGCCAAACTTCCAAAGTTGCAGTTAGTGTTACTACAGTAAATCCATGGTGAATATTGCAGATCTGTGGACACTGGATAGTTCATTCATGTCACAATGTTTCTTCCTGGTTTCCACGTCAGCGTGCATGCCCCGCATTGCGATGCATCGCAGAATCGATTATTGTTGACACCACTAGTGGGTTAGTGGGACGGGGACGTGGCTTAGGAGTGGGGAGTGGGGAGTGGGGAGTGGGGGGATGGGGGGGTCAATGGGTCATTTGCCCAATATAGTGGGTTATTGGGAAAATAGTGGGTTCGTGGGATGGGGGCGTGGCTTGGGAGTGGAGGGGGGGTCAACGGGACATTTACCCAATGTAGTGGTTTATTGGACAAATAGTGGGTTCGTGGAATGGGGGGCGTGGCCTGGGAGTGGGGGGTGGGGGGTCAATTGTATATTTTCCCACTATAGTGGGTTATTGGACAAATAGTGGGTTAGTGGGATGTAGGGGTCGGTGGGGGAGGGGGTTTATGGGTGCTTTATGGGGGCATTAGCTCAGTATAGCCCCCTAAAGGTGTCCGTATACCACCTACTCCCGGGGCAATTGGTTAGTGCAGGGGTTATCACGAAGTGACAAATGCCCACTATTTAATGGGCACTTGTCATCCATATTCGCCCTACGGTCCCTCGGGGGCACTATGCGTCCAATGGCAGCTTATTTGTATGGGCGTTTGTCCACGAATCACCTATTTGGACTACCTTATTTTTACCCTAAAAGAAGTATACTAATAGAACACTTGAATAAACTACTTTTTCGTAAGGGGGATGATGCACACTCACACACACACACATACACACACACACACACACACACACACACACACACATACACACACACACACACTTTCTTGTGTTTCCTTTAGAAATGAATATGAATCATGTTTGTGTTTTATAGTGTGGATCATTGTGGAGAGTTCAGAATGACAGCAGGATTACACAAATGTAGGTCTACACACACAATTATTTAGTGATTTATTGTTGATTTGTGTCATTTAGTGAAATGTTTCTCTTCTTGTGTTCAGATGCCTGTGATCTCACACTGGATCCAAACACAGCACACACTCGTCTCATTCTGTCTGATGAGAACAGGACAGTGACGTGTGTGTCTGAGGATCAGCCGTATCCTGATCATCCAGAGAGATTTGATGTGTGGTCTCAGGTTCTGTGTGGAGAGAGTCTGACTGGACGCTGTTACTGGGAGGCTGAATGGAGCGGATCTGCTGGTATATCAGTGTCATATAAAGGAATCAGCAGGAAAGGAGGGAGTGACTGTATGTTTGGATTTAATGACAAATCCTGGAGTCTGTACTGTACTGATAACAGATTCTCTGTCTGTCACAATAAGAACTACACTGTTATTCCTGTCCGTTCATCCCTTAAGAGAACAGGAGTGTATGTGGACGTGTCAGCCGGCACTCTGTCCTTCTACAGAGTCTCTGACACACACACACTCACACACTTACACACACTCAACTCCACATTCACTGAACCCCTCTATGCTGGATTTGGGGTTGACTCCTCAGTGTCTCTGTGTGACGTTAAACAGCGTCCTGAGAGAAACAACAGTGATACACACACAACCGGGTGAGTGAAATATACTGTCTTAGTGAAGGATTTTTCCAGACTGAATAATAGTTCAATCCTCTGTTCTTCATACATCACTAAACACTAGAGATGCACCATATTGGGTTTGTGCTGATACTCCATATGCTGATATTTCACAACATGGTTTGGCCAGTACCAATAAATACATATTTTCCTTTGTTTTGAAACAGCACAGAGTCTCTCCTGTGCAGAGACTATAAACACATTATTCTTCATTTTAGTTAGTTTAGAGCTAAATACATTTTTTTCTTCAGTTTCAGAGTTGTGAGGTCTCTAAACTGTAATTTGCTATTAATTTTCTGTAATTTTCTAGCTGTAGTGTGATCTTCTTTTCTATTAATATTCCTGCAGACGAGGGATAAGATAAGATAAGATAAGATAAGATAAGATAAGATAAGATAAGATAAGATAAGATAAGATAAGAAAAACTTTATTGTCTGTCACAAGTGACAGAAATGTGAACTTTGACAAGGCAGGCTCAGATAACATAAAAACACATACAAAAAGAAAACATAAATACACTCAAAACAATTTAGCCACATTAGCTGTACAGACATGTGCAAAATGCAAAAATGTGATGTATTCTATATATGATTGTTCAGTGTAGTAATGGCCGTGGGAATAAAATATTTTTTGTATATGTTTTTCCTTGCAAGTGGGACTCTGTAGCCTCGACCTGATGGCAATAACTGAAAGGATTGGTTAAGGGCGTGGGTGGGATCCTGTGTGATTGTAGTGGCTTTCCTCAATACTGACCGGGTGTGAAGTTCTGGTAAAGGAGAACTCATTTTTTTGTAAATTTGGAGTGCTGTCAATACAGAGAACAACGACAAAAATCGGTGTTGCCTACACTGTGTTATCCTCTTTTTAAAATCTGCACCCTGTTGACTTCAGTGGGGCAAGTTTTAAACCTGCTTTTAGTCTCTTAACATCCTTGATTTGTCATTACAAGTGCCCAGCCATGTGAGTGATTCCTTCAGAGTGATCACGGGTGAATCTGACTGCAGTAGATGTGAAAGATATTAATAAAAACAATATTATTTCAGCCAGCGCACATACATGTATTTACATCCTGTTTTCGGTCGAAGCCCATAGTAATCGATTGTCGAGTTCACACGCATCATCACGCGCGTGAACTCGACAATCGATTACTATGGACTTCGTCCGAAAACAGGAAGAAAATACAGGTATGTGTGTACGGATTTTCATGTCCTTGGTGACCCACTGCTTGTTATTTGGATGTATTGTTATTTGTTTAGTTGGAGTTACCACGTCCTCACAGAGGTTATTACATCAGTCAGTAAATTAAAATCATTCCCGCAATCCTCAAAAAACAAACCCCAATCAGTCAACTCAAAACATCCTCTCAGTTTTTCTGAAGTCTCTTCGTTCCAAACATTAATTATTCTTTTAAGTGGTGCTCCCCTTTTAATTTGTGACCTGTACTTTGGCAACAACAGAATAACCTTGTGGTCAGAACGACCAATAGGAGGACGAGGTTTTGATATATACGCATCTGGGGCCCTATTTTAACGGTCTGAAACGCAAGTATCAAACGCGAAACGCAAGTAACTTTGTGGACGGGTCTTGGGCACTGTTGCTATTATACCGGCGGGAAAAATGACTCTTGCGCCCGACGCAAATCTAAAATGGGTTGGTCTGAAGTAGCTTCATTATTCATAGGTGTGATTTGGGGGTAACGTGAAATAAACCAATCAGAGCATCATCTCACATTCCCTTTAAGAGCAGGTGCGCTTGTTCCATGGCGGATTGCTATTATAACGGCGGATTTGCCAGACGCACGCCAGGAGCGGTTCACAGCCGAGGAGACCGACGTTCTCGTCAGGACCGTAAAACACAGAGAAGTGACATTGGGGATGGAGAAATCCACTCAAATTAACTTCGGTTAAACGGGTGTATGATAATTTGGGTAAATGTGTAAGCTAGATTTATGCTTTTATAATAAACTGTCTGTCTATCTATCTATCTTATCTATTGTAATAATGTATGATTTGCAAAAATGGAAACTGCTGCTTCTGTGTAGATGAGAGAATCAAAGTGTATGTGCGTTGTGCACACGACGCTACATGATTATGGCCAAGCATGCGCCCTTAAAATAGTATTTGAATAACATGCGCAACGCGCCGCTAACTTTAGACTAGGTTTTTCCTGGTCAGTGGCGGAATTGTTTTCTAAACCTGCAGAATAGCATCAGGGAACGTTTCCGCCGGGACACGCCTCCTCTTTGCACTGAACCGCCCCCGGGAGCGCAAGTGTATTTCCTAGTTAACCCTCTGGGGTCTGAGGTGTTTTTGGGGTCCTTGAGATGTTCTGACATGCCCTGACATTTGTGCTTTTTTCAGTTGCTTATAAACATAGTAATGGCAAAAAAAAATTACACACTATTTAACACAAACAGGGCTACCATAATATGTGAGCAACAAGAATGTACATGTCTGCATTTTTGAGAGAATAATGTTTATGCGTGGTTATTGAAAAAACTAAAAACTAAAGTTTCTGAAATAAGACCACAAAACACACACTAAATATGTGCCAATAAGACTTTTGTCTAATGGATGTCATCGCCTAGTGTTTTTTCTTCAAAATTATGTGAAAATCACCCTGCCTAATCCTTCACATAACACAATACATTGATTTGAATTTTGCAAAGCACTTTCTGTTTGGAAAGGCCATATGCGGAGTGGGCGTCACAGATCATGCATATGTAGTGGTTCACACCTGAGGACCGCATACTTAATGAGCCATTCATTCAGGTGAGTCACTGAGCCACAAGAATGCAAGAGCAACAGTTGGAAGCATCTCAATTCTTTTTTATTTTTCCACATATTGTGCTTGCAATTTGGCCTATAATAGCCAAGGAAAACATGTAATTGTGCCGTTAATTCTCATACTGTATTTTCAGTTTTGGAATATTTATCCTCTCCCCAAATTTGTCACTAATAAAACACAATAAAAATTATTTAAAGAAAAGGCTTATATTTACCTTTTAATAGTTTGTTTACATCTACCTTGTAAATATTTAAATAAACAACAATTCAAGTGTCATCTTTCTTTGTACAAACTAAAGTATACATTTTATCATACATATTTCAAAGTTAAGGATTTGATTGATTATTTGATTATTTTTGACCAAAAAATTGGCAAATAAAAGCTTATTTGAGGTGGCAGATATTTTACAGTAAAAATGTATAATCTATCCAAAACTAATCAACGAAATGTTGTCTTTCATATGTCTGTAACATAGGTCTTTCATTTTTATTATAAGGAATATAAATGCTAATTTGCAGTTTAATACGTTGCTTATACAAATATATATGTGTGCATACACACACACACATATACATGTGTATATATTTATACACAAAAATAAATTTTATTTATATTTTTTATATACATTTTTTTTTCCACAAATTGTGCTTGTAAATTGTATAATATCCAAGGTAAACATGTCTAGTAATTGTGCAGTAAATTCTCATACTGTATTTTCAGTTTTGGAATATTTATCCTCTCCCCAAATTTGTTACTAATAAAACGCAATAAAAATTATTTAAAGAAAAAAAAATTATATTTACCTTTTAATAGTTTGTTTACATCTACCTTTTGAGGGACATTTTCCCTTATTATTATTATTATTCCTCACAGCGCTGCGAGACGGTGTAAACAAGTAATGATCTGAATAAACTTGTGTTTTCTTGAGCTGATATGGGGCTCGAGAAAACACAGCCCCTCACAGGTTTGCGCCGTGGATTCCCGCGAGTCAGACGCGGATACTGTGTTTGTTTTAGGCTCGCGCAGTCTTCACTCGGACGCGCGCTTCAATCCGTTGTGGAGACTCTCTTTTCGTTCCAGTGAAATTACAAAACAAAATACACACACACACATGTCTCTGCCTGATATACAACCACTGATAAACATAATCTGATTTGACAAAAAAAAAAAAAAAACTATGAGTGCAGATTCGAACTCAAAACCTCTGACACGCTAGGCAAATGTTCTACCACTAGACCACTTGAGTTCACGTATTTACTCACGTGAAAACTCGGTGTTTACTCGGCGTGATCAATTCGCTCTTGAACATGCTGCCGTTCGTCTGAGTTACAATCTTCCAGTTCTGGGGTGCGTTTCCCGAAAGCATCGTTGGCCAACTATGGTCGCAAGTTCCGTCGTTACCAATAGAGTTCAATGGACATTGCGATGAACTTGCGACCATAGTTGGCCAACGATGCTTTCGGGAAACGCACCCCTGATCTCCAGTTCAAGCACCTTATGTTGTGATTGCTAGCCTATTTACTTTTTATGTATTAAATCCAGGAAATTTGTTAATAAAAATAATATTAAAATTAAGATACAATTAAAACAAAACGAAATTCGTTTTAAAGAATGGATTTGTGCTTTCTGTTTTGAAGTCTCTGTGAAAGTTTGAAAGTCTTTTAGTGCTGCTTCAGAGCGCTCGCGTCCATAATGGAGAACTGTCACGTAATATTGTTTTTTCCTCATAAATGCGAACATGTGTCAACTAATGCAAGTAAATTTAAAAAGACTTACCCGAAATATTATCCACGGCTGGATCAAGTCGCTCAAAATACAAACGTTCGTCGTCAGAGTCCTGCTCTTCTTCTGAGCAAAATTTGAACTCGTGTCATCTTCCAACAGCACAGGAAAGTGAATAAATGGAACTTGCTGGTTTTAAGGCATTTCAGGGGGCGTTTACCTTATTTTGCATAGATCACCTCAGCTCATTATCTTATGAATAGCGCGCTCTGCGAGTGGGTGTGAACTCATTACCGATAATTAGGTGAGACGGGAGAAACTGTACTTCTCTTTAGTTTCTTACAGATTACATTGCAGGAGAATATTTGTTTTGAATGTGAATTGTTTTATTTAAAAGTAGAAATTTAAAGCTTTCTTTAGACGCATGTTTCATGGTTGTGTGATAAGTATTAGCTGAGTTTCAGTTCATTTTCCAGACTTGTTTCAAAAAGATTTTTGCGGAGACAGAGTGAGCTGAAAGCGCACCCTGTTTATTTTATTTATTTAAAAATAAAAACAAGGTTTTGATGTTAATGTGAGTGTACACAAAAAAAAGAAGACCCTCTATAGTTTATAATCATGTATTTATTTTATTAATATGACCGTAAATGACGGACTTTTTTAAGTTTATGTTGCTTCTATGTGAAAAAAATCCAGCAAAACGCGGGGGCGCGTTTGCCGACCTCAGAGGGTTAACCGACGTGCGTCTGTGGAGGGAAAAGTCCACTGTGCACGGGTGCAAAATAGGAATGATACATGCGTCGGTGTACAAAGTCAATTGCGCTGGGTGCAAGATAGGGCCCCTGGAATGTTGCCATAGCACAAGTCCAGTCTGTTGTGCATTCTAGTGGGGACTGTAACATATTGCTCCAGGTTAGGTAGATGTGTGGTGACGTCGCATTTGTTAAAATCCCCCAGCAGAAATACTGGTTGTTCGCCAGATTGGTTGACAGCCCTATTGTAACTGTCTGTTATATGTTCAGCAAGTGTGAAATCCGGTCCTGGTACATATACTAAAATCACAGTGATCTGGGAGAATTCTCGGGGTAAATAGTGCGGTCTGAAAGACAGTCATTATTTCGAAGTGCTTGCAACATTCAGTCTCTCTCACAGTGAAGTTGGTTGCCCACTTGTTGTTGACAGCTATACAGAGCCCGCCAGCGTATGATGTTAAAGCCATCCAGATCAAAATCCACGTCCTCAGAAAGCCATGTTTCTGTAAAACAGAACAAACTTGTTTGCCTGTAGTCTGAATCCGACCTCACGAGTGTGGACAGCTCGTCAGCCTTGTTCCGTAATGATCGTACGTTTGACAGGGTGATGGCAGGTAGTGGTAATCGGCTACCTCTTCTCCTCATTCTGTTGCGAATACCTCCTCTAGACCCTCGTTTCCTCCGTATTTGCCTCCGTTTGCTGCCACGTATTAACTCCGGAGGGATCTGTGTTGTGGAAAG
Organism: Rutilus rutilus; assembly: GCF_951802725.1. Lineage (NCBI taxonomy): Eukaryota > Metazoa > Chordata > Actinopteri > Cypriniformes > Leuciscidae > Rutilus > Rutilus rutilus. The sequence goes on from NC_140210.1 coordinate 60,356,188, forward strand.
GGATACCTGCGATGGCTCAAAGTCAAGCCGGCTCGGCTCAAACAGATGGTCCCGCGTTTAGACGAGCCTGCCTGGGTTGGTGGCGAATGGAGTATCTGGTCCTAAGAAAAGTCCGTTTACACGACATAGACTCACAATCGCGAGCCAGATGTACGCTAAATTCAGCACTGTTGTTATTGACATTTTGTCAAACTTGAAAACACACACTCTGGAACACAACACAACGTGGAATAACAGAAAAACAAAGAGCCTGAGCGTGTCGGGAGTCACGTTGACGTACAGCGCCCCCACATGTGACACAAGACAGAAATGGTCAAATTCACTCAGTATTACTTGATCTATTCCAGCACTCCCTCAATTACAATCAAGCACAATTAACTGTAGACAGTTATGTTGTAAGTAGTAAAACAGTCCAGTTCTTTATAGTCAAACTCATTTATTATGTTTGATAATGAACATTTCTGTCCACCCCAGACTGCTGATGGTCTTTATCTGTCCACCTCTGTGAAAATATCCACAGTTAAAAACACTGATTTATAGAAGACTGGACTCATTATAGTATATATGTGTTTGTTATATTAGATTGTGTGTTATTAGTGAGTGACATCACAGGTGTCAGTCGCAGCATTATATACTAGCTTTATATTTTCTCTCTGTCAAACTGCCTGTCAAATAGTTTTTATAGTAAACTGTTTGTATGTTGTTGGTTTTGAATTGTTGGTAATACTTTACAATAAGGTCCCATTAGTTAACATTCGTTAATGCATTAACTGTATTTGTTAACGTTAGTTAGTCAACTGTTCATTGTTAGTTCATGTTAGTTCAGGTCCATTAAATAATATTGACAGATACAACTTCTGATTTTAATAATGTATTAATAAACATTGAAAATAACATTAACTGAGATGAATAAAAGCAGCTGACTCTTTGCTTCTGCCTTCTTCTGGTTCTTCACAGGTTCTCTCAGCCCAAACCTTCTGGGCTGGATATTCACCCGCTGCTGAACTGTCAGTCTTGTGTCCATATAGCTGATTCTGATCAGTGGCTTCAGATTGAGCCGTCGGCCTGTACAGATGAAGGAGGGTCAAAGTTCAGGGTCAGCACTGACCCAGGCCGTTACGAGTGTGTCAGGACCAGAATGCGATGGGTCTGTGACTGTGTCGTCACCCTTCAGTACCGTACCGTAGACGGACTCTTCCTCAACGCAGAGCTGGAGAGGCTGCAGTGCAACCGGATCGGTCCAGTGATTGACGTGACGGTGATCTCAGGGAAACTGGAGGAAGTTCATCTGCCCCATTACGCCTGTTTAGGAGAGTCTGACCCCTCTCTCAAAGATGCTGTGAAAGTCCTGACCGTAAAAGATGAGGGAATAACCACAGAACCTGTGCAGTTGACCCGATTCCATGCTAAGATTGTCCAACCATCCTTCTCTCTGAAAACCTTAATTATAAGTTGGATAATGGGATGGTATGAACACTGCGATCTTCTTCTCTACATGCGTTCTAAAGATCCTCTCATTCTACATCTCTACTTATTTCCAGTTGATGATCGTGCAGAAGAAAAAGTTGAGAAGAAAGAAAAGTCAAGTTACCCAATACCGTATCCCAGACCTGAGAGGCCATTTCGGATGAAAACGCCACACATTCTTGACGTTCCTGGTGCCTCCACTATCAGTCCTGAAGAAGGGATCACACTCAGAAGAGAAACTCCCCCAAACTTCTTCAAGGTCAACACAAGTCTGGAGAATGATCTTCAAATGACTCTTATCAGAGAAGAGGATCAGAAGACTGTCTGGACTGCAACGATTAAGAAAAATGAACTTGATCAGATTCATCCTAAGAGAGACGAGCCACGTCTGAATAGTGAGGAAGGTAAATCACAGTTTTTTGATAAGCATTGGCCAGATCTCATTCAGGGGGTTACAAATGTCCAGATCATTGCAGATAAACTGTGTCAGCAGAAACTAATTCATGAGGAACAATATTCAGAAATCACACATGACAGTTTAGCCAGTTAGGAGAGCGTGAGAAAGATCTGTGATATCACACTGTAACGCTGAGGTTGAAGCAGAGGCAGAATCCAGATCCACATGCAGCATACTTTATTAAATAAACTCAAAACTTCACAGATGCAGACATAGACTCAGGACCAAGACTCGGGAACAGAACAACATACAAAGTCAAGAACCCACAAACACTGACACAAAATACAGGGTTTAAGTACCGAGGCAAACAAGCTAACAAGATAACAAGGGGCTGTGGTTAACAAGAGACACCTGGGGAGACTATAGGCATTAAACATAGCGGGGAACTGCTAAACATGGGACAAGACGGGAACACAGACATGAATCATGACACATACGTATGTACACTCACCTAAAGGATTATTAGGAACACCATACTAATACTGTGTTTGACCCCCTTTCGCCTTTAGAACTGCCTTAATTCTACGTGGCATTGATTCAACAAGGTGCTGAAAGCATTCTTTAGAAATGTTGGCCCATATTGATAGGATAGCATCTTGCAGTTGATGGAGATTTGTGGGATGCACATCCAGGGCACGAAGCTCCCGTTCCACCACATCCCAAAGATGCTCTATTGGGTTAAGATCTGGTGACTGTGGGGGCCATTTTAGTACAGTGAACTCATTGTCATGTTCAAGAAACCAATTTGAAATGATTCAAGCTTTGTGACATGGTGCATTATCCTGCTGGAAGTAGCCATCAGAGGATGGGTACATGGTGGTCATAAAGGGATGGACATGGTCAGAAACAATGCTCAGGTAGGCCGTGGCATTTAAACGATGTCCAATTGGCACTAAGGGGCCTAAAGTGTGCCAAGAAAACATCCCCCACACCATTACACCACCACCACCAGCCTGCACAGTGGTAACAAGGCATGATGGATCCATGTTCTCATTCTGTTTACGCCAAATTCTGACTCTACCATCTGAATGTCTCAACAGAAATCGAGACTCATCAGACCAGGCAACATTTTTCCAGTCTTCAACTGTCCAATTTTGGTGAGCTCGTGCAAATTGTAGCCTCTTTTTCCTATTTGAAGTGGAGATGAGTGGTACCCGGTGGGGTCTTTTGCTGTTGTAGCCCATCCACCTCAAGGTTGTGCGTGTTGTGGCTTCACAAATGCTTTGCTGCATACCTCGGTTGTAATGAGTGGTTATTTCAGTCAAAGTTGCTCTTCTATCAGCTTGTCGGCCCATTCTCCTCTGACCTCTAGCATCAACAAGGCATTTTCGCCCACAGGACTGCCGCATACTGGATGTTTTTCCCTTTTCACACCATTCTTTGTCAACCCTAGAAATGGTTGTGCGTGAAAATCCCAGTAACTGAGCAGATTGTAAAATACTCAGACCGGCCCGTCTGGCACCAACAACCATGCCACGCTCAAAATTGCTTAAATCACCTTTCTTTCCCATTCTGACATTCAGTTTGGAGTTCAGGAGATTGTCTTGACCAGGACCACACCCCTAAATGCATTGAAGCAACTGCCATGTGATTGGTTGATTAGATAATTGCATTAATGAGAAATTGAACAGGTGTTCCTAATAATCCTTTAGGTGAGTGTATAGTGACACTGTGAAAGCTAAATTAATCTCAGTTCTTCAGAAAGGGGAGCTTTACATTGTAGAACATATTTACGATTCTAAACTATGAGCTCAAGGCAAAAAAAAAAAAAAATTATATATATAAAGCTGCTCTAAAACAGAAATGGAATATCTTTCAAGATATTAATTTCTAATAACATTGGAAAAAAAAATCTAATAAATATTTTAAATATTTAAGTAGTTTTTTTGCAATGCGAAGTAAACTCTCTGTAGGTAAAGTGATTTTTGTATCCAGGTCTAATTATATTTTTCTTACTTATTGGTAACTTATTGGTAAAATCCAACCGTTGTTCTAACTAACACTTTTTAGTTAACTTTACTTAATGTCTCTTAAATGTCGGTCTAGTGTGAACGCTCTCCGCAGAAACTTTGCGTTTAAAGAACTAATAAAATATTTCAACTCAGATCAATATTTTGTGTCTAATTATTTACTTATGTGGCAAGTAGCCGTGAAATAAGCGTGATAATGTACATCCAGCCGGTTGTTATCTCAGAATAAACCCCGACAGGGTGATGAGGACCCCGACGCGAAGTGGATCAGTATCGCTTACTTAACTTTATCTCTCCTTGTAAGGGTTTCTTGTGGTGGCCCAGTAGTGCACATCTCAATGAAATTTGAACAACACACCGGGAATGAGCCACAACACAATGAAATCAGCACAACACAACTACATATATATATATATATTAGTGCTGTCAAAATTAGCGTGTTAAAGGGATAGTTTAACAAAAAAATGAAAATGACCTTGAAGCCATCCTAGGTGTATATGACATTCTTCTTTCAGACGAACACAGAGTTACATTATAAAATGGGGGTTAATAAAGGCCATCTAAAGTGAAGTGATGTGTTTGTGTAAGAAAAATATCTATATTTAAAACATTATAGACTACAATAACTAGCTACCAGCAGACGACTTACATCACAAGAGTAACACTTGAACTTAACGTACAACGTAATGATGAACGTTGTTGCCCAGCCCTGTTTGTTTGAACTAGTTTCAGCTTGAGCTAGTTATTTAAGTTGATACAGTTTTAAAAATGGATTTTTTTCTAACATTAAAGCATCACTTCACTTCAGAAGGCCTTTATTAACCCCCAGAGGTGCATCGAGCACTTTTATCATGGATGATGTGCTTTGATGGACTTCAAAAGACATACATCCATTAACTCCCATTATAAAGCTTGGAAGAGCCAGGACAGTTTTTAAATAACTCTGTTTGTATTCGTCTGAAAGAAGAATGTCACATACACCTAGGATGACTTCAGTAAATCATGGGCAAATTTTCATTTTTGGATGAACTATCCCTTTTCCCTGTGTGCTCCGGCACTGGTGACGGTCACATTTCCTAAAAGAGCAACACGGGTGCGTTTGCATCTTAAAAAAAAAAAATGATGTCATTCCGCCTGTGTGTTTCCGGATGCATTCGTTCCCTGTCTCTCTCTGAAATGGTCACAATTGTTGCATCATGTGTTCGGGCTTACAGCACGCTGAAGCAGCTTGTGGACAGATCAGGATCCCATTGTTTGAATATGACTGTCGGGGTGTTGAGGTTGACACTTGCCTTCAGGTGCTGCGTGGGGTGGGTGACAGGAGGATAGTGTTGGATGTCTCGCCCGGTAACCATTCCTTGTGGGCCTTTCCACCCGGGCTCCCCCAGAGGACAGGACGCCGATTGCAGCATCGGAGGGTGAGCTGGTTCTGGAGATGATGACTTGACTGCGTTATCTCCCTCTGGGAGCGTGACATTGCTCGAGCCGGATCCTATGTCAGCTATGGTGAATCCAAGTCAGCTATGCTGAATTGGGCCGCCGAGGCTGTCGGGCTCGAGTGGAACCCTCCACTGTGTCCCGCTCAGTCTTGGTTGGATGATTGGTATCTCGGAGCGGGCCGTGCTGGTTCTCAGCCTGCCGCCCAAATGCCCTTCTTTCCCGAAGTGCATGGAGAGCTTACTAGGTCGTGGATGGCACCTTTTACTGTGTTTAGAGTGACAAATACTGAAGATCTTTTTATTTTTGTCCTGCAGAAGTGAATCAGCGAAGAAATATGGCGTCTGTTAAAGAGCTGCTCGTGAACTCACTGAGGGATCTAGGAAAAGATGAACTGAAGGAGTTTCAGTGGTATTTGAGGAATCATGAGCGTATTTCAACTTCTGAAATGCAGAACGCAGATGTCTTTGACACAGTGGACACGATGGTGGCACGTTTAGGACCAGAAGAAGCTGTGAAGATCACAGTGAACATCCTGAGGAAGATGAACCAGAATAATCTGGCTAAAGAGTTAGAGAACAAACACAAGGAAGGTAATGTTTAAACATTACATTTAAATGTTTTCTTTCATTGTAAGGAGTGATTGTTTAGTACTGATGATGGATTCAATGTGAAAAATGAAGTCATTGTTAAACTCAAATGTTTCTCTTTGCTCAGCTGATGTGTTTGTGTAATCTGATGTTTCATCTTTCTCTCACAGCTCGGACTGAGGGCAACATGAAGGCTTCTTCCACTTGCTGATTCAAAACAGATCAAGGGTAAATAATGATCAGTCTGTACCTGGAAATACATATTTATCCCATAATCATATTCAAGTATTGAACAATGTAGTTACAAGAGAAAATAACTGCAAGCATTAGTTAGAACAAGTGTTCGTTAAATGGTTTATGATCCGTTAAAAGCATAATTAAAGCTCCTTATCGTGTAAAACAATGGCTTATAACTTTTAACCAATATGTGACAGTGTCACCAAATTTGTATTGTCAGAACATGAACATATGATTTCTCTGACAAAATCCAATGAATGCTTTAATGCAGCGTATACACTACCGACTTTAGGCCCAATTTTCACTGGCCGGCAGTTTTCTGGAGCTCGCCGACAAAAGCCCGAAATCTGAGATAAATTGGTGCTCTCTCATGCATAGTGTGAATTATCAAAGACACGATCTAAGAGAAGTGCAGACGCATCGTGGATGCCCATGAAATATTTAGTAGGATAAATATCTTGAACTGTCTACTATTTAAGTTTTGCTCTGTGAAATGTGTTTTGACTGGAAATTACATTGACGACCTACAGCCAATGAGAGAGCAAGATACAGCGCAAGGGAAATTTCACGAGGAGTTGACGTCTCCCCAACCATTCTCTCCTCCAGAGTCTTGTTTTTCTTTTTTTTCTTTTTCACTGCATATCAGCACAAAGCCAACCTGGATCGCAAGATTCTTGCAGACCAACATTTGTAATGTGGAGGAATCCAGTCTTGCGGCAGAATTCCACTCAAGCGTGATCTTACGTCATTCCCTGTATCACTTCTCACGCATGCATTCTGGAAACAAAACAGAGTTGATGGGTGACCCCCAGTCAGCGATCGGTCGTGAAATGTGTAAAGCACAGCAACTTCATGATACAAAACAGTTGTGTAGTGTGAAAGGAACAGCGATATGATGATTTTATGCAGTGTATACCCAGCATTAGACAGGGGTTTCAACTCTGGCCTTCAGTCCACTTTCCTGCAAAGTCCAAGGGCATTTCTCAAGTACGCAAAGTTCTGACGTTCATCCTCTGTAGTTCTGACTTGTGCTCATCTGACTTGCCAAGATTGACTCAGGAGAACAAACTCTCGAGGACGCAGGTCCGGTAATTCTGCTAATGGAACAGCAGCGTTCTTGATAATGTCACTCAGCTCGCTCTGCTACTCCGGTTATCTCGTTATGTATCTCGTTATGTATATTTTAAGCAACAATAAAACAAAATATGTTATAAAACACCACTATGCCTCTTTTAATAGCCACACAAATTTGTTTAGTTGCGAGGGAAGTCACTGAACTCCTGAGGTTGTCCTTGATGCTGTTGTGGTGGAGAGAGAGAGTTCTCTCTCTCTGGATGAGCACATGGCTGTTGTGAGTCGAGGCCTGCTGAGGGCAGTAACAGTGGAGTCCAGTGGAGGCCAGCAGCACAAACCCAAAAAGTGGGCTGATCTAGTGAAAAGGCCTTTTTAAAGCTTGACAAAGGACAGCCCTATGCAGGCTGGTTCACCCAATGAGAAGGGTAGAATTTCTGGCGGGAGTTTCCTCTGTCACCAGGATTTACAAGCCTTTGTCTTAAGCGTGCTCACTCGGACTGGCATGCTGAATTGGTGTTTGATGACACAACTACGAAATATTCTTGTAATACTGATATGTTGCACAGCTAATGGCAAATCATGTTTACTTCTCAGAAATATATTTAAAATTGCACTTAAGTATATTTGACAGAAAAGTCTAAGTATATTCGGCCTTGTTCTCTATCTTTTGATCAAGATATATTTATAAGTATAAGTTAATCTACACTGTGTAATGTTTTAAGTTGATTCTTAGCAAAAAACACTTTGTTCTTTATATACTAAAAAGTGTGTCAATTTAGTCCCATGCAGTATTGAAACCGTTCACTTTCAAGTTTACTACAAGTACATTGATATTAGTATACTTAGTACATAAAGTGTACTTAAAGGCACAATATGTAACTTTTTTGCTTTAAAAATAGCAAAAATCACTATATCTATGTTATATATTTTTTTTTAGTTGTGTACTTACATTATCCCGACTGTTTCCAACAACTTTTAAACCAGGATACATTTGTAATTTAATTCGAGAAACTTCCCGTTTCTTTATTTCCGTTTTGTCGCCGTCAATGGCGTCATATCCGCGTTGTCTCTGGTATCCGCCCGTACTGCCATGGCAACCTCTGATAGTAACCAAAGCGAGTGACGCGGACAACTTTGTAGTTCGCAATGTCTATTTGCACACTGTTGTTGTTTCGTTCAAACATTATGGACCATGGCAAGCAGACTTTGGATAAAAAAGGAGAACTAAAACGAGAATCAATATCAGCGTGGTGTTTTCGAGATGCCTTTACTTTATCAATTATAGGAAATGCCTCATTCTGTAACTGGTTTCGTCATCCGTTATTCGTCCCGCGAATAAATGTAAGACTATCACAGTTAAGAAGAAGTATTCCTGTTTACAAAACTCCAAGAAAGTTTATCTTCTGGCCACGAAGATAAAACCTCTTTGGGTTTATAAATTAAAACTACTCAAAGTAGTTTTATAATATAGAGCCTGTAGCTTTATAGATCTTTTGTTTCATTGACTTTATAAAAAGTGGGTTTTCAAACACAGAGACAGTTAAAAGTATAAATGGGTTTATTAATAAAATGGCACAAGCTAGAGATTATAAGCTACAAATATAAACGTACGTAAAATGCAAACAATAAAACAAACAAACATTTAAACAAACATGACGTGATCGGAATGAATGACATGAAAGAAAGAAAGAGAGAGAGAAAGAAATATAGAGAAGGGCAAAGCTAGTAATTATTACATACAGGAACCTAAGTTCACGAGACACCTGGAATCACTTTTAGGCAGATATAAATATACTTGCAAGTTTGGTCTCTGTTCGAGTGATGCTGAGGCAGGAAGCAAGCGAATGTAACGGCTCACTGAATGTAACGTTTACCGGAAAGTAAGATTCATCTCCCGTTACGGAAGAGGCGAGTATATAACTTAGTTGCAAAGAACGGCAGCTTCTACATGACACGAGGGCATGCGTCCCCGAGGCCAAAGCAAGGCCTGTCCCGCTGGTTCCGCTGGGAGGAGGAGAGCTGCGCGTGGAGGTCAGAGCGATCGATGAGAGGAGAGCGATCGAAGAGAGAAGAGAGAGAGGAAACTGAAGGTTTGGACTTTTATCAGTGTCCCAGGTACCGTCCCCTTCTTCGTGGAAGACGAATCAGATGTCGAGATTTTTCCTAGCGGGAAGATCCCTTTGTTTGTCTGAAACAGTCTCCTGGCTCGGGTTACAGTGTCGATTGACTTAAACCTTTCAGTTCCAGAAATATGAAGTGTGTAAACAATATATATTACTGCATTCTGCTATTGGAATTCGACTCTGTTAGATTGAGAGAATTTCAGAGATATCAAACGCATCACATGAAGGTTGTAGAAATGCAACGTTACAGGAGATATGCAGAATTACACACATTTAAAGTTGTGATTACCACATGACAAAATCATAGACACCCCAATATGACATGGTCATAACAAAAGGCACCTCAGAAATATATCAACATTTTGGTAATGTCTTATGTGGGAAGGTCAATGAAAAATCTGTGTGTGTGTGGTGCGTTTGGGATGTGACTCGCTTGGAATGTTTGCCTTTTCCTGGGTCTTAAAGTTTTATGGTCTGGAGTAGGGTTACGAAACCATGATTCTATTTGAGACCCTAAATTGGGAGAAACATCCTTTCGATAAACACTTAGAATTCAAAACTACACATTTAGAAAACCAAACCTCTATTATAAGGTAAAACTAATCACACATGCATATAGGAATGTACATACATTGGGAAATAAAATAAAAGATATTTCTCTTATTCTCAGTTATACACAAAAGCGTTTTTGTGTGTGTGTGTGGAATGTCATGAGGCTGTAAAGTCGGGGAATACGAGTCACATGGGTGCTGGTAAATTGGTCCTCGTGGGGCAATTATTAACCAGCAAGGACAAAGACGATGTGTTTTGCCATCACATGATCCACTTAATGCGAAAAGCAGATGTCATTGTTGCTACAACATCTTTTCCGTAAGGGCTGTCTGTGCATAACACACTCGATCTCACTCTTTCATTCTGCCTCTCTCTGTGCTCCAGGTTCTCTAACCTCGAGAAGCATCGGGAGAATGATCTTCAAATGAGAGAGGAGGATCAAACACTGCAACAACTGAGAAAGACACGCTGCGTCTGAATAGTGAGGCAGATAAAGCATCATTCTTAAATAACTGGCCAGATCTCATTCCAGGAGTTAAATATATTGGGAACATTGCTGATGAACTGCTTCATCATAAAATAATTAATGAGGGGCAATATTCAGAAATCACACATGTCAGTTTAACCAGTGAGTAATCCAAATAAAGTTTAATTTCTTAATATTCTTAATATTCTATTTCTTCAGAAAGAGGAGCGTTAACTTTTAGATCATTGGTGTGATTCTCCACTGTGAGCTCAAGCTGTGTGTGTGTGTGTGTGTGTGTGTGTGTGTGTGTGTGTGTGTGTGTGTGTGTGTGTGTGTGTGTGTGTGAGAGAAACTGCAGAGGTCATTGGTCTGATCCTCCATTGTGAGCTCAAGCTGTGTGTGTGTGTGTGTGTGTGTGTGTGTGTGTGTGTGTGTGTGTGTGTGTGTGTGTGTGTGTGTGTGTGTGTGTGTGTGTGTGTGTGTGTGTGTGTGTGTGTGTGTGTGTGTGTAAAACTGCAGAGGTCATTGGTCTGATCCTCCATTGTGAGCTCAAGCTGTGTGTGTGTGTGTGTGTGTGTGTGTGTGTGTGTGTGTGTGTGTGTGTGTAGCACGCGTGAACGCTGAAATGTTGTTTCGGTAAAAAACTAAACAACCACACCCGTTGTAATTGCCAGCGTTAATGCAATAGGTGCAGATATGATGTTTTGCCAGTTATTGTGGACTATGTGTTTGATCGCAACAATCAAGCTAGCATACAAACAAGCATTACTCACCGGGAGAATTTACCAACAGCCGCTGCTACCCCATGATTCCTCCCGTGGGTTACATCTAATGGGAGAAGAGCCTACGGCCTTCCAGCAGTATGTATGCCCGCTGTCTGAGCATCAATGGATGGCTTTCCAGTCTCATGAAAAAGTCTATAGAGACAGTTTGAACACCAAACGCCAACGCGAGACGAGCTTTTGTTGCTCCAGTGATCCAGGAAAGTGGATAACGCTTGTTAAACTGTTAAACGGGGTATTCTTTAAGAACGGACTTTTTACAGCTGAAAGCCATATTGGTAAGCCTTTCGGATTACAACTCCTGAAATATGTGGCGCGAGTTTTAAAGAAGTTCCCGGCGACACAATCATGTCCTGAAGACTTAACATCGGTATCGACAGCTGACTGGATCCGTGAACAGCTGCGCTATCTGCGGGAAACTGTCCTGCCCTCACTGTGGACGCGAGCGACTCAACCCAAGCGGAACAGAAAGGTGAGCAGGAATAAACTTGCATACCTGGCAGCACAGAAGATCTAAAGCGATTCAAGTCATTTTAAACAACAGTGAATATCCTGTCCGTCCATCGTGCTCTAGTGATATCATAGTTATACAAACTTATTATGACAATAAATGCCTAAATCAGAGACGTAATGATGATCTCCCACCTCCACCATGGTATTTTAACGTGCCGCCGATGAGACCAACTTTTTTCCCTGAAACCACGCACTTCACATTTAAGGAAGTAGAGACTGTCTTAAAAAACCTCCCTAACAATAAAACAAGTGGTAAGGATGGTGTGACATATGAGACTCTTAAAACCACACAGTCATGTAAGATTTTAACAACTATCTTTAACGTCTGTTTGGAAAATAAGAGGGTACCAGATTTATGGAAAGGAGCACCAATCCATCGTATACCAAAAAAGGACAACATTCCTGATGTTCCATCGACATGGAGAGATATATCCCTTCTCCCCACCATCTATAAAGTGTTCATGAAATGCATACTGGCTAGAGTTCTCCCTTGGTTGGTGGAAGCTGACATCTTATCCACTAAGCAAAAGGCATACATCAATAGACAAGGTATGAACGAGCATGTATTTTGCCTCAAAACAGGGATAGACGACTTTAAGCATGAGTCATGTAGACTGTATTCAGTCTTCTTATACTTTAGAGATGCATTTGGAACTTTGTCTCACGATGTCATGATCAGATCATTGGAGGAAATACAGCTACCTCAACTGTTCATAGACATAGTGAAAGATGTATATAGTGGCTCCTTTATTGAAGTAATCTGTGGAGAACAGCTCACTCATCCAACACCACTCCAGATAGGCATTAAAACTGGCTGCCCTTGGAGTGCAATTAATTTTATAATTGCCATCAACCAATGGTTAAAGTGGATGTGTCAATGTGCCCCCCCCCTGACGTGATATCTCCTATCCCAGTACAGGGCTATGCAGATGATGTCCAGATTGCCTCCAGAGAAGAGAGCGTCATTAAAGACATGCTGGCCAGGACAGACTCTTTTCTGAAGTGGTCCGGCATGGAGATTAACAACTCTAAATGTGCTGTTCTGTACGAGAGGAGAAGTGGAGGGAACAGGTGGTACCGTTCAAAAACTGATAAATGCCCAATGTTCACAGTAGCAATAAAACCTGTACGTGTATATTCTCTTCATGAGACATACACTTATCTTGGACATAAAATTAATATTGCAGGAGAATGGAAGGAGCAAGTAAACATCATCGTGTCAGAATTTACATCCAGGCTGGACCTGATTGACAGATGCCCACTGCCATTGACTCTGAAGTTAGAGGCTATTAGACAGGTGGCGCTTTCTAAAGTACAACATCTATTCTCCAACGTTCATATCCAACAGAAAGTGCTGAGTGAAATGAATAACACAACAGTGAGCTTAGTGCGAAAGTGGTTTGGACTGAACACGCACAGTACCCGTGATATTATTTTTCACCCCCAATGGGAAGGAGGGTTGGGGGTACCAAACGTGATATGGATTTATACCAGCATGCGGATTTCCCATCTTCTGAACATGCTGAATAATGATGACAAAGATGTGAGACAGTTGGCCCGATCCTCCCTGTTCCTGGATCTCCGGAGACGCAAGGTGCCGTTGGCCAAGGAGTCGGAGCCACACTTCCTCGGCTTTAAAAGAAAACCCAGCGGGAAACTTGACACCCATTCTGCCGGCTTTGGTGTCTGGTCAGATTGGCCGGACCTGAACGACCTTTGCGTCCGAACTGGAGTATTACTGGAGTGGGTGCGGTCTGACTCTGGGACTGTGAGGGTCTCTGAGGACATCATTACTGATCCCCTGACCTCAGTCAGGGCAACAGCCACATACGGTGGTCACACCCACACGTTAACATCTACAGGTGCCCGGACAACTCTCCTGGACCTACACCAGTATCAAGAGAAACAACACTGGACTGGACTGAAACTTCAGGGGAAGCTTGCGTGTCTCTCCTCTGCTGATCACTCTGTTTCTCACTCATTTCTTAAGAATACTGCACTCAGTGAGGACATTGTTATTTTTACAGTAAAAGCCAGACTACAAGTTCTTCCAACTAGACTCAACCTTTCTATCTGGTTTCCAACAGCTCAGGTACCTCATTGTTTGCATCACACTACAGAACAGATCACTGAGACACTGCCACATATCTTGAATGGCTGCCATGCCTATAAAGGAATGTACATTGCACGTCATGACAGAATAGTGGATCTTATAATGAAAGACATATCAAGTAATGTCTCATCTTCTGTAAAAATGTATAAACATTCTTGTGTAAAACCATCCATGTTTCAGAATTGTAATAGCTCTGAAACCTTTTCTCATGTGTCTGCTAATACACCAGATGTGGTTGTGGTTAATGAGGAGATCAGCGAGGTGTTCATTGTGGAGGTTGCATGTACCTTTGACTATAGTATGGAAGAAGCATTTATGACTAAGATTATTAAATATCAACCACTCCTAAACATAATTTCAGAGTTAGGTTATCAGAGCCGACTACTTGTGTTCATATTTGGCAGCTTAGGACACACACACAGGCTGGTTGTAAGAGGGCTTCAACAACTAGGGATGCCCAAAAAGAGGGCTAAACGGCTAGCAAAGTATTGTGCCCTGTCTGCTATTATAGGTAGCCGTCATATCTGGCGGAGACGGTGTTACTTGTATCCATAACAACTGAGTGATATGCTTTATATTGTGAAGATCTGCTGTATGCCACTGGTCCATGATTATGTGCATGCATCTGACTGCATCTATAGTATTTATGTCCCTGTAAATCATGTTTTTTAAGTGGACTTAAATAAATATTTAAAATGTGTGTGTGTGTGTGTGTGTGTGTGTGTGTGTGTGTGTGTGTGTGTGTGTGTGTGTGTGTGTGTGTGTAAAACTGCAGAGATCATTGGTCTGATTCTCCACCGTGAGCTCAAGTTGTGTGTGTGTGTGTGTGTGTGTGTGTGTGTGTGTGTGTGTGTAAAACTGCAGAGATCATTGGTCTGATCCTCCATTGTGAGCTCAAGCTGTGTGTGTGTGTGTGTGTGTGTGTGTGTGTGTGTGTGTGTGTGTGTGTGTGTGTGTGTGTGTGTGTGTGTGTGTGTGTGTGTGTGTGTGTGTGTAAAACTGCAGAGATCATTGGTCTGATTATCCACCGTGAGCTCAAGCTGTGTAGCATTTTATGCTAAGTATACTACAAATGTATTTACATATTTATGTACTTAATATAAATATCCTGCCATTGCACGTAAAGTCTACTAAACTCAAACAACTAATTTTGGTCAACTAATAACAGTGCTGAGGTTCAACTAAAGTATATTTGATTGTGATCAAATGTGGAATTATTGCAAATATACTTCAGTTACACTTTAAATATCCAGCATTTAAAGACTGATGTTATTACCGAGATCATACTATCATTAATTATGATATCAAAACACATTTTAGGATTAATATTTAGAAATGTGTGTTGTGCAATAAAGAAGTACTCCAAATAAAGTTTAATTATAATGTTTATGTCAGTAATTCTCAAGCGATATGTCAGTAAATATGTTAAAGGATTTGTAGTATACTTAGTATGAAATAAATGTGTTTTAGTATATATTTTTTTCACTAGGGCATTTATTGATTCGAAACACTTTTCTGAGCTTTGTTAATCATTGTAAGGTTGTAACACAGACATTGTAAGTTCCTCTCATTCTACATGTATACTTTTTCCAGTTGATGATTGTGCAAAAGAAAAAGTTAAAAATGAAAATTGCAGTGACCCGATCCAGCATCCCAGACCTGACAGGCCATTTCAGATGAAAACCTGCTGTAAAATAGCCTCTCTAGTGATGATAATATGGCTTTATTAGAAGTTATCAACATATTCTTGCAAAATATTCATTCATAGTAACATTAATAATTAATCCCACAAAAGTTTTTTACAAGATAAAGTAAATGTTCTACATGGCATGTAAAATTAGTTCAATGTCAAAGCAAATTTATAACAAGATTTATATTCATATTTGTCTGTGTATTTCATACTTGAATTGCTGAGGTACATTTCTATTATTATTATTATTATTAATTTTAAGATTTAAAGATTAGCCATAAAATATGAAATGTATAGTTTTGCTAAAAAGGATAGTTGTGGCAAATAGAATCCAGCTCTTTTTTTTTCTTCATGTGATTATATTCTTCTGCAAACACACAAAGTTTGATGAACTGCAATAAGGGAACATTTAATATTTTCTTGCAACCTTTGATGGTTGGAGTGTAGAATAATGATGTCTGTCTTTGTTCAATTTAATAAAAGGTCATTTTTGTAAACTATTTTGTTGTTTAAGAATGTAACATTTGGAGAAAAAGCGTTGTGTATTTCACTGTGGGAAATATTCTGAATGACAGACACTGAATAATGTGCTGTAAAGTAAGACTGTCGTGAGTTAATGGACCGTTTCTCCCCTTTTTATTTTGAACTCAAATACAGGGAAGGTAAAACAAGTTTAATGTTAAAGTAAATGTATAGCAAGATTTATATTTGTCTGACTGTATTTCATACTTGTTGGTGAATTGTTTATGCACATTTTTATAAATGTTTTTCATAAACTATGAAATGTTGAATTTTCTTAAAAAACACAGTTATGTGGCAAATAGAATCCAGCTCTTCTTTTCATGTGATTATATTCTTCTGCAAACACACAAAGTTTGACAATGAGGAACATTTAATATTTTATTTGTCTAATAAAACGCTCTTTTTTTCTAACTTTATTTTGTTGTGTCATAATTTAACATTGTGATTTTTTTGGATATTTCACTGCATGGAAATATTCTTAATGAATAGACATTCTGAATAATGTGCTGTAAAGTAAGACTGTCATGGGATAATGCACAAAAACTAATATTTCAATTATTTATTTTGAACTCAAATTCCCCAGTGACATCATACTATACCCCTAATGGTGGGTAAGTTGAGCCACTTCTGTGTCACTAACTCTATTTCTGTGTACTTATGATCCTTCCCTTTATTTGTCCTGATAGAAGACAGCTGAAATATGATTTGTTGTATAATAATGCTGAAGCACAGATATTTGGCAGTGAAGAATATGTTCTCTGAGCTTCATATCCTCTACAACAGTCTCAGCCTTCCTCCAACGTCAGGACACCTGAACGAAGCTCCACAAAATCTTGTAGTTGAGACTAGTTTTCCTACTTTAGGACTTTTTTTGGGATGGATCACAAACTAGCCAGTCCTGCAATAGTCAGAGGATGCAGTGCAACTATTTTACCCTAAGCGGCCGCTCACTGCTGACTCATAACAAAGGTGTCATTTTTTTAATAGTTGCGAGCTTATAACGTGCTAAGTCAGTGATAGTCAGAAATCAGAAGGTCTCCTTAATGATGTGCCCATGCTCCATTCATAGTGCCTTCGGTTTGATCTATCCTGGACAGAGATTAGCGGAAACACCAGACTGCACTTTAATCTACTGGAAATAATGATTTCTGAAAAATGCAGAATAAATCAAGATCTAACATTTATTTGTCAGGTAAAATGTCTCATGCCAATTACACAAGTGATTCAGAAATAATAAATACATGACATCAATTACTCAAAGATGACTCTAAAAGTAAGCAATGCATTCCTGACAGAGACACACAGCGGTGTGTGAGTGTTCTCCAACGGGAGAACAGCACTGGATTCTGTTGTGTGCCGGAGAAAGCATGCGGAAGCGAGGATCTATTAGCAGGGTTTTAATGAAGAAACACGTAGTGCAAATAATAGAGAACACGAAGGACAAAGAAACAAAACCACGAGAAGGACTGAACTTGAAGCACCCATACATGTACAACAACTGACAAAGTAACAAGTGAAACACAAGGGCTATAAATACACAGGGACCAACAAGCTAAACAAGATAACAAGGGGGTGTGGCTATTAGAAACACCTGGGGATACTAATAAACTAGAAAAAGTACAAAGGACTACAAAACATGACACAGAACAGGAAATAACTAAAGTCCACACAAGACGAGGGAAACACAAGACAGGAATCATTACAGATGGGGGATGATCCTGGTTACAGGTTCCCCGAAGACTGCTCTGTCACCTAGCCTTAAATACCAGAACAAAAGGGTTATACCAATATTGTTTAGAGTTGTTTGGGTCAGTCCATGTCCCCCAGGGGGAAGCACCTGGTTTCAGGAGATCTGGAGGAGTCATCACCCAGTTCTCAGTCTTTCTCATTAAACCAATGACTGCAATGAAATTAAGACCATTTTACCAATCGCACTGAGAGACTTAAAATGATACCAAACATGAAAAGGAAAAACAGTAGATTCACAAGATACACCATATGTGTTATATAGACAATCTCAGTGAACGTTTAGTGACTTGAGGAGGGAGAGGGGGATGCATATAAACAAGGAGATAAGTTTGGACAAGACAATGTCCTGTGCTCTCTTGAAGATTTGATCATTTAGATAATAAGTAATTTAGCTATACATTTGTACACTATTATTTATTTCCTCTGTGTGTGTCTTTGGTTTGACTTTGGAAGCCTTTAAGGCCCGAATACCGACACAGCAGAGAATGCTATTTCAGGAAAGTCACGTGGTACAAACTCTCACCCAAAAATAATCTATAGAACCATATTTGCCATATTTGGGACAAGGATGTAGGTATATATGTAAAAACTGGACACAGAACGGGAGCGCCTTTTCTGCAGAGGAGGCGTTCGGCTTTGTTTGTTCATAAAGTCTAATATTTCTGGCATCAGAGATCTCTGAAGTCATTTCCCTGAAAAGGTTGAAACCACAACAGATTTGGCGCCCCAGATGGGCCTCGGCTTAGGAGCTGAAGGAGCCACGAAGGGATCGCTGGGGACTGACACAGACAACAGTGGCCACTGTACTTTCAGGTGAGCAGATTTTGCTTTAGTATAAAGTATGTGTTAGTCACCAGTGGCCCGGAAAGTGGTAAGGAAAGCTTCTCCAAATTTAAAGAAATTAAAAAGTGAAAAGGGGTCTTTGATTCCAGAAATAATTGCATGCATTGTCTTTGTAGATATCAAGTAGTTTGTAATAGCGTGGGGGAGCTCCCGATAGTGTTTGCCAGTGTTTATGTAATCCGGGGTGGATTTTATGAATACTGGAACTGCTGATTTGGCGCAAGGATTTGTATTTACTGATAAGGATATCAGTAGTTTATCTGTGTGTACTTTGATAAGTATATAGCATGCGCACAGATGTTTAGCCTGCGGTTACCGCTCTGTTCATGGTGAACAGGGGGCTGCTCAGGTAGGCTAAGTATTATACGAATAAGATAGGTTTAGCTTAACGGTTACCGCCTCGGTTGTGTGTAGCGAGGGTCTGCTCGGGTTAGCTAAGTCCTATAGAATAGGATAGTTTTAGCTTATTTTTACCGTGGCCGATACTGAGCTCAATGTACTCGTACTCGAAAAAATGCTCCGATACCAACAACCGATGCAGGCCGCGTATAAACAGTGTTTGTGTCCAGAAAAAGAAACACTGACAACAGAGGGTATAATGGGGATAAAAAAAGAAGGCTGTCTATGAAGTAAATGTATTTTACTAGTGGAATATTAAACAAAACATAGTAGGCTAACACATTGCTTTGGTGCGTGAGCTGATAACGAGACGTCATTGTAAAGTTTGTAGTTCAGTCAGATGTAAATGGCAAATAAATTCAAACAAGACATAATGTATCAACGTTTAACTGATGAGAGAGAGAGAGAGAGAGAGAGAGAGAGAGAGAGAGAGCACTTCTGTTGAATGCTCTTGATTGCTGATCGTTCACTCAGCACGTGGCATTTGGATTTAAACTAAATCGAATATGTAAGTAAAACATGAACTGTTACCTGATTTATGTATAATGGGTTGTGGTTCCCTAAATTGTTACAGGACGTGTGAGCAAGTCAAGAAGTTCCATGAACGCAAACATCCAAAGCGCATGAATTGAATTGTCTTTCACGTCTTGCACTTGTAAGGACGACTTCACACACAAGTTGATGTAAAAACGCCCGTCTTGGCGAGTATCCCAGTAAACAAAGTCGGTTATACATAGATTATTGTAGTATAAAATAAGTTAAAATAATAAATGTAATAATATATATTAATAGATAAATATAAATAAGATTGCACGTGCTTAATATATGATATCTTATATCTGAAGACGTCTAGAATGTGTATCTGGTTATCCCTGAAGACAGAGTGGAGAAATGACTCCACTGCAGATAAATAAGTGTGTGTTAAGAGAAAGAGAACTGGTGCAGTGCTGAAGGAAGACTGAGAGACCAAGTTTCAACAGTCATGAATATTTTACAGGAATCTTAGAATTGCAGTAAATGGGAATTGATTCAATTAAGAAAGTAAATAAATAAGAGGAATTCCTTGATGTTTGTTGAGGAAGATTTTATTCACCATACTAGATTATTTTGAACACAGCATGCGAATATAGAAGAAAGATTGAAGTCTGATTTTATGATAGGGAAAATTATTTAATTGTATTATACTCAGATAATCAAAGTTAGATTATTGCTGACATAGAAGAACAGAACTAGCTTGCTTTTTCCTGCAATGAAGAACTTGCTTTACTAAAGATAGAATGGGGAACTGCTGTGGTCAACCAGTGAGATTTCATATGAAAGAACTAGTGAAAAGATGCAGGTTAAAAAGTGTAATGTAGATAAAGAGCTAATAGCTCAGGCACAATAGGAACTAACATTTATAAAAGTTCAACTTGATTCAGGTGGATCTCTGAGTGTTCAGATTTCAGATGGCTTCAGTGACAGTGTCCTGACGAATGTAAGCGACACGAGGGCAAAGACACGAATGCAGAGAGAAGAAGAGAGAGTGGGTGAGGGGCTCTCAGCTCCCCTCCTAAAGTTCACCACTCTCTGAAAGCTCAGCAAGGAGAAACACTGATTTAATGCTGGAAAAGGAGAAACTTTCACTTGAGACTTTTCCTGAGGACAAAGAAGAAATCCTGAGATGCAAAACTGTGGCAGGATCGATCAAAAGCCCAAACTGAGAAGAGGCAGAGAAACAACACCAGGCCTTTGAGTGACATCCAAGAAGCTTCAACACACTGATCTAAACACAGAGAAGTGGGTGCTCAACTCACCAGACAGTTCAAACTGAGGCTGGATCTGGTATAGTGAGGGCTATTATTGTCAACAACTATAGGGCTAAAAGCATGAGTTATTCTCTGGCAAAGAAAAAGATAGACACAACATGCCAAAGAATGATACTTATTGTTGACAAAACAAAGACACTGGTCACACCATCTTGTTTTAATCATTTTCTAGAGATAGATTGGAAAAATAAATAACTCCAAAAGTCCAAAATTATGAAGTCAAAAATGCTGTCAAAAACTGGGATAATGAGATGGAAACGTTATTGGCCATGGATCCGATATTAGGCAGAGATCTCCAATGTTCTTCTTAAAGCAGCTCATGAGCAAAAACAAAAAGAATATGAAAAAGTAAACGAACAAATGACAAAATGCATTTGAGAAATTACAATTGGCTGCCTCACTCTCAGCTGCACCAATATCATATACTGTACAATAGATGAGCTTGGAGACACACATTTAACAGAAGAAGATGATGTTGGTGTAAAACCTTTATTTTAAAAGTTACATTTATATACAAATACAACTAATAAAAAGAAATTGTTAAAAAGTAACAGCAAAATAATGTTTTTTCCCCCATCAGTCTGTTATAATTCATAAATCAAAAAGTAAACATGTATAAATTGACAAGAATGCAGTCTTTTAAAATATTTTATAATAAAGATAATATTAAATAAAGCTAAAATGTATTAATTCGAGTGCAGTGTGTATTCGTGTTATATTGATGTAATAAACACATCATCAGTCGGCAGGTTAATGCAATGCGTCGTGACTCGTCTACATGTTTTAACTCTATGTACAATAGTGTAAAAAGACAGGAACTTTGACCATGTAATCATTCGGTGGGTTGTGGTGCGCACCGATAATGAAGTTTGTAATAATAAAAATGATTATTTTATCTCATAATTGATCTAATATTATCCAATAAACCTGATGTGACTTTAAGACCTGACGCAAGGATCCATTATACTGTTACACACATTTTCTTTCTCAACTTTTTAAAAGCGTAACTGACTGGGTTTACTTGAATACTCACCAAGACCAGCATTTTGACACTATTGTGTGTGTATGTCACTGTTTAAGGTCAATAAGCAGCGGACAAGAGCTCACTTTAGTTCTGAGAGGCGCTTTATCTGCGATCACTTTAGGTGTGGACACAGAATCTGCGGGAAGGAGAAAAGAATAATGCACAATACACACAATCCCATGCCAGAACTCAAGCCCTGTAATGGCAACTATATTTATCCGGAGCGAATGAAACGAGTGAGGAGTGTGTGTCACAAGCTGTCGGAGAGATGAGAGACAACACTACATTGCACTTTACATTGCATTTATTATTTCAGACTACAATTGAAAAATGTATATATTATACAGTCTATATATATATATATAGAGAGAGAGAGAGAGAGAGGTGTGGTGTACAGGAACATCTGTTGATACAACTAATTGATACATTTAGCAACTTATTAGGCCTATATATTTATAGAATAGCAAAGTAGGCCTAATCAATATACAAGACTGAACCACACAGATGTGAAATATAAAGGCTATCATGGTCATTTTGCCAACAATGAACAATGGATTTGTTTAGTTTATAATACGTTTTATTTTTAACTTAAACAAATACAACATATAATATTCAAAACTCATCGGCTTAGACTGCATTTGAAGAAAAATGAACACAACAGTTTTCTGTAGCCTTGTGCGAACTTATTCAATAGAAATAGACTTTCCAGTGCAAAAAATAATATTTTTAATTTAATTAGACAACGTTTTAAGGAAGTGTAGTGCAAATATCTTTATATAATTATACTTACATTATAGTTAACTTTCTTTCCAGTGCAAAACAATAATACATAAAAAAACAGCTAATAAAGAAAATATAAAATATTGCACTCAAATACTGCATTCAAGCAATACAACACCTGTGTGTATGCACATGGAGAATCTCACAGAAGCAAATAAACCTCCAGACTAAGCACATTGTGCAGCTGTTTTTCCCATGTGTACTTTCTTTATTTCTAGCAGCAGCGAGTAGTTGTTTGTCCTGTAGAGCTGCACTGTACAACTCTGTACAAGACATCTCATAATGCAGAGTGATGATCAGCTCACTTTTTATTAGTCCAACTGAACATTTGTTTCGTACATCTGACCATTTATTTGTCATTGCCGAGAACACCCTCTCCACATCCCCAGTGGAAGATGCTGAGGACAAAGGACACCACAGCAAGGATGTTTGGGAGATCAGCTGCCTGAAGAACTGCCATCCACTTCTCTGCTGTCCCCTTGGACACCCAGCCATCATGCTCTGTGAGATGCTTTAGGATGCTGTTGGCAGTAACACACTCATCGTAAAGCATATCCATGGAGATGTTTTGCCTGCTAACCAGGTGAAGCTGCTCAATGATCTTCTCCATTCCATCATAAGAGATCCTCCCAGATGTCAGAGAGAGGGGCTGTAGAGGGAAAAGCCAGTTGTCTTCTGAAAAACTGAACCATTTCTGTATGTACGTAATGGCAGTGTTTAAGAAGGCTGTACACTCCTGTCTGGCATCATCAGCATCAGATGGAGAAAGACGCTGAAGCTTTTGTTTAGTTAGGTAGCCACAGAGCCCATCATCTCTTCTCTGAGATAGTTTTGTCAGAAAAGAGTGCATGATGGCATAGAGGTCAGCTGATGTGGTGTCATTCCTCTCCAGCTTTTTCACCACTTCTTCAAAGAGGGTCAGGATGTTGTTACAAAAGAGGAGATGCACCTCCACAAGATCAGGCTCGTCGTCCTCAACGCCAGCAGCATTGCTTGTTCATTTCAGCAATGTTTGCAGGTGCCTTGGACAGTCAACACCCATGCTAATGAAACAGGACTTGAGAGCAGTCCAGGTCTGGAGCAGGCGACTGATTGCAGGGTTGAGTGACAGCCATCTGGTCACCATATCGACATCTCGACATCACAAAAGGCACAAAACTCCTTCAGGGACTCTCTCTTTTTTGCAGAGAAACTGTAGACCTTCAGAACTATATTTTCTATGTCGACTGAGAGCTGATCCAGGGCATACTTTATGGTGTTATGGACAATATGCCTCTGAGGAGATCACTGTTGGAACTTTTTAATTTTGAGAATACTGAATTGTGGATTCCATAATTGACATTTGTACTGTCTGCACTGAATGCAGACACATGATCCACAGTCAGGCCCAGGTTTCCAAGAGAGCTCAGAATTGTAGTGCCTATTCCCTCAGCAGATTCATCTGGGTTTTCAACAGAATCGATCAACTTGTTCGTGACCCCGCTCTCTGCAGTGGAAAACTGTACAGCCAAGGGAAACATCTTGCGATTGCCCTTGTTCGATGCATCAGTTTGAATAGAGAATGGACGTGGATTCTCAGCACTTTTTAATGTGTTGATCACCTCCTGTACTGCCTTTGGGGCAAGGACTTCTGTGACGAGTGCCTCTGCTTTTGTTCTCCCACAGGACATCTTCTTGACAATATTAGAATTGCTCAGTGTTCGGTGACAGAGCTTAAGCCCACAGTCAGAGCTGTTGTAGCTCAAATTGTGGTTCACTGTATGATATACATGTGCTAGCCCAGCAGCAGTGACCTAAAGAAAGAGATATACAAGTTCACTATTTGTAAGCCTATGCTTTGTGAGTAGGCTTGAACTATTTGGTGGTTGGACTGTTGTACTGAATGTCTGTAAAAGTCTATATGTGTGTGTGTGTGTGTGTGTGTGTGTGTGGTTTATACATAGGCCTACCTAAGTATTAGCCTAAGCCATACAGAAAAAAAAATAGATAGCCTATATTGAAATATAGCCTTTTAAAGTGTCATTTGAATAAACTTTGCTAATCTTCGAACTCCCTTCAAAGACCCCATCCTTTTTTATCGTTGACAACTTATCGTTATAAAATCATTATTTATTTTATTAAAAGTTAAGAATTCAGGTTTGTTTATCAGTACCATAGCAATGCTAACTTCCGCTGGAATTGTCGGATAGGAACCGTGCGTAGCCTTCCGCAAGAGTTACATTTTTTAAAGCATCCGGATGCCGATTTTTTCCGCACCACACTCGTTCGGACCCGGTTCGGACACATTCGCATGCGGTCTGCGAATCTCCATGGGAAATGAATGACCTCCGGTCGGTTCGAAGCCGTATCAGTATCGGAGCTGATTTCAACTGCCAGTGTGAAGGCGGCGTTATGTGTCAAATACGGGACGATTCCATATTATACGGAGCGGTTGGCAACCCTATGCAGTCCTACTCAATATACAATATCTGTGGCATGATCTTGCCCACAATAAATGATTTCAACTCGTCCCTCTGAATATTCCTTTAATATGGCATTATGTGAGAAGTGCAGGTCACTGTCACGTTTTCTTGTCGTTTTCATATAAGATTAATAGTTAATGCCAAATATAAAATGTCCATGCATTTACAAAAAACACTATCTGAAACTTTTCAATCAAGTCAAAGGAGTACCAGCTCCTGTTGTTAAGTTCTAGCACACAGGACACACACACACGAGAGGTACAGCCTCTCCCTACTCTTACACAATTACAAACAACCATCCTGACACACACGTGTTGTATGAAGACGGGTTAAAACACCCCTGCGTATCCTCACAGGATTTGCAAGACAATGTCTGTAATAAATAGTGTGTGTGATTTCTTCAGTAGCGTCAGCCGAACCAATAAAGTCTTATGGATACTGCGGTCCTCCATAGTTTGGCCCCAGGGCCCGTTAAATACCGGGTTTCGGTATCCAACCCTACATATGGGTGTGTTCATATGGATGAAAGCCTGTTGTGTTCGGTCTCTTGATTTGTGATAGTGGCAGCTATTGTGAACCTTCTTCATCTACTGAGTGTGGATGGCATCAAGGTCTTGTCCTGAAGAATCACAGGGCCAAACGCTCAGGATTATATCTCATCTGATAACAAGAGCATAGCCATAAGTGTAAGAACTCTAATGATGTCTTTACCCGCTGATATTGCATTGGGGATATAAACATTAAAGGAGTGTAAAGGCTAAGAGTATGAGCCATGAGTGAGCTGGCCAGATATCTGTGAGAAATAACTGAACCACATTCAGCATTTAAAAGAAAAAAGAATCTCAGTATTTATCAGTAAAAAATACATACAAATAAATAAATAAATAGCTTTGAGTTGGACAGTATGGTGTCTGTCTCATTGGCCAACATAACTCAAAACAGACCTAGAGAAATAAAATAAAATATACCAATATATCCTGTTATCATAATAGTTAAATGAAATAACTATGACCACTGTAACATTATATGTGTCGCCTATTATTTAGCTGATTATTTAGCCTACAAGCTTCTCAAGGACTGAAGAAACCTGGGGTTAATGATTTTAAAATGTGAGACATAAAATGTGATATTGGTAAATGAATGAGAAACTAAGTGAGTAAAACTGAGGAAAAGGCAGTAATTAATGAAACTTCTGCTCTTATAATCACAGACCCCTGGAAATCTCTCAGATGATCAAACTGTTTGCTTCATAAATGACAAAACCAGCTTGATGATATTTACAGATGTAAAGAGAAGTCTAACGCCATTATTACAGCATTTCTGAGCTTAGAGATTGAGGAAGTCATGATGTCACACACTCCAGTATACAGTAGGAGGCGCTAAACATCCTTCACGACAGAACTAAACCCGCCAGAACACTGAATGAAGAAGAAGAGAGATGGGCGGGGTTTATCGTTGATATCTGAGCCCTCTGCGCATGCGCATTCAGAAACCGAAAGTAAAGAAGATCCTGAGGAAATGTAAATTCACCTTCAGAAGTCTTGAAATATATATAGTTATCACATCACGGTAAGTTCATTTATCTGTTTCAGATACCATGTCATATTATTGTACAATGTTTTCGCGTCGCTATCATATTAAACTCGATCTTCAAGCGTTTTGTTCATACTTGACGCATGTAAAAGTGAACAAGTTCATCTTCAGGATTATCATGATATCGAGCTCTAGGGATTCTGCTTTTAGTTGAGATTCATTTACAGATTCTCCACAATCTGAACTATACAGAGGTGGAAAGTAAACATGTAAACCTGAACACTTCCGGTCTCCTGAAGGCCAGGCGTCGACTCACAGACGATCAGCTTTAGTGAAGATTGATTATGACAAACTGATGTATTTCTGATACAGAAAATCTATACTCTCCAATTAAAGTGTCTGGATTGTGATATTTAAAGGAAGAAGCCCGATTAGATAATATGATATATTATTTAATGTTTTATTTCACCTATGTGAAAAGATGAGTAAGAATAGATATTAACAATAATAATAAAGAAGCAACAATGTGCATGAAAACTCATTATTGTGGAGGGAGAGCAACTATTAATCATTATAAAAGTGTAACCGGCTGGATGTGGAAGCGTTCAGAGAGTTCTTCATCAGATGTGCTGATCAGTCAGTGTGATATGAGCTCTGGCACAGAGAAGCTGTCAGTGAGTCTCTCTACAGCAGCAGAAACACATGAAGCTTCTGAACAGAGAGAGATTCAGGCTTTTCCTCCTGCTGTTGAAGTTCAGTGTTCAGTGAGACTCAAGAGCATCAGTGAGACACTGACGGTGGGTAATGGAGACTGAAGCACTGATCCACTTCATCTCAGAGGTTCACATCTGGCCTTTGTGCAGTCAGACCAGTTCTTCCACAGTAAACCAGTACTTTATGGACTCCAGAAGAAAAGGATCCTCCACAATCTGCTGCAACTACAGTCTGAACGCACACACATCTCTAGAGAGTCGTTGTGTGTGTAGTATTGGGATTTGATTTTACTGTACTTACTGGAATAGTCTTAATCTCTTATGTAGTCTTACTAAAGAGTCTTATGATTTTTTCTCAGTGTTTCCATGCGTAGATCTGAAGTCAGTTTCTCATTATGGAGAACAGAGAGAGCTGTGAGAGATCTTCATCTCCAGATCCCAGCTGTGTGTCTGTGAAGAGTGACGGATCAATGGATAAGCCTCCTAAACTCAGTGATGAAGCAGTGACCTCTGACCCCAGTGATAAAGCAGTGACCTCTGACCCCAGTGATGAACCAGTGACCTCTGTCCCCAGGTGAGTGTAAACCTGTAGTGGTGAATTAACTGTTATATGGGAGTCACACACACACTGAATTCACACAGAGAGATGAGATGGATAACTGCCTTTTAAGTGCTGCACGCGCATTCACTCAAGTGCCCCTTTAGATCTATGTTACGACTGAGGCAAACTTGTCTACGCGTCCAACAATCAAATCAATAGTAAACTTACTCGCCCTCCCCAGTTTGACGTTGTCGGTTAAACTGGCTGTTGGACTAAAACCAGAATGAATGAATTTAAACTATAAGAGGAACAATTTAAAGGAATGTATATATAATAATACATTATTATTATTATTATTATTATTATTATAAGGTATTATTATCATTATTATTATATATAATATAAGTAATACGTTTGTTCAGCAGGGACACATTAAATTGATCAAAACGTTTTATATATATATATATATATATATATATATATATATATATATATATATATATTATTATTATTATTATTATTATTATTATTATTATTACTATTTTTTTTTTTTTTTTTTTTTTTTTTTTTTTTTTTTTTTAAGCTTGTTTCCACCAGGGAATAAAAAAAGGTAATTGCAACTTTATATCTCATAATTCACAAGACTTTTTTTATCCTCAGAATTGTAAGATATAAACTATAAAGAAAAAATTCCAAATTGTTAGATACAATTTTTTTTTTTTATTATGTGGAGGAAACAAGCTTCCATACTTTTTACTGTATTTTTGATCAAATAAATGCAGCCTTGCTGAACATAAGAGACAAAAATATTCAAATAAATGACCTCAAATCTTATTGACCCCAAACTTTTGACTGATGTGAATATATAAGAATTAAGGCAAAAACTCTTAGTGTAAGTGAACAGAACGACTCCTAACATTTCACTGGCACTGTGGAGTCAGTTACTATCAACACTGCATGGTTTTCAATATAAGTGCATTCCTGTACACTGAATTTGTGCTTGTTTATGCAAACTGATGTACGAGTTGAAATTATTTTCTGTGGTGTACTGAACCTAGAACAGTCCTTTAATTTAAACTTTATGGAATCTGTGCATTGTGCCAAAGAGGCTCATATTTAGCATATGAGCTGATCTTCAATGTTGTTCCACATCATCCATTATTATCAATTTTATCAATTAGTTATTGCAGCCCTAATTAAATAAATGAAACGGCAGACAGGAATAATTATTTCTTTGTGTTTTCTCAGGATCTGGATTCGGAGAGCTGAACAATATACAATGCTAAAAGTGTTGAACTAAAACTGAAATGAAACACATTAATTTTACAGAAAATACAAGATTGTATAGATTTAGATTTTAATTTATGTTATTTTTCTTGTTCTTAAATCTGTGCGCTTTTGTTTTTCTCAGCAGAGTTTATAGAGATGATCAGACTGGAGACCAGGATTCTCCTCAACCAGTGAATGATGAACTACAGAGAGTCAAACACAGACACAAAGCCAGCATGAAGAACAAGTATGAGAGATTATTTGAGGGACTGAAACTCCAAGAGAATGAAACCCTCCTGAACAGGATCTACACACAGCTCTACATCATAGAGGGAGAGAGAGAAGGAGTGAATGAAGAACATGAGGTTTTACAGATGGAGAAAACAGCCAGAACACAACACTCACAAGACACTCCAATCTACTGCAATGACATCTTTAAAGCCTCTCCTGAACCAGGACGCCAGGAGAAAGAGCAGATCAAGACTGTTCTCACTAAAGGCATCGCTGGAATCGGGAAAACCGTCTCTGTGCAGAAGTTCATTCTGGACTGGGCCGAGGGAAAAGACAATCAGGATGTAGATTTCATGTTTGTGCTTCCATTTCGAGAGCTGAACTTGATCCGAGATCATCAGTACAGTCTTCACAGACTTCTGCTGGACTTTCATCCTGAACTTCAAGATCTGGACTCAAAGATTTATGAGGAGTGTAAAGTTGTGTTCATCTTTGATGGTCTGGATGAAAGCAGAATCACACTGAGGTTTTCAGACGCTCAGGAAGTTTCTGATGTGACTGAGACTTCATCAGTGGGTGTGTTGATGTCAAAGCTCATGAAAGGAGATCTGCTTCCCTCGGCTCTCATCTGGATCACCTCCAGACCAGCAGCAGCCAATCAGATCCCCTCCAAATACATCCACCGTCTGACAGAGATTCAGGGATTCAATGAGCCTCAGAAGGAGGAATATTTCAGGAAGAGAATCAGTGACGAGCATCAAGCCAGCAGAATCATCTCACACATCAGAAGAGCAAGAAGCCTCCACATCATGTGCAACATACCCGTCTTCTGCTGGATCTCCTCCACTGTGCTTCAGAAGCTCCTGGAAGAAGATCTGAGTGCAGAAATCCCTCAAACTCTGACTGAAATGTACATCCACTTCCTGCTGATTCAGATCAACATGAGGAATCAGAAGTATGAAGAGAGAGATCCAGAGAAACTCCTGCAGTCCAACAGAGAAGTGATTGTGAAACTTGCTGGAGTGGCTTTCCATCAGCTGATGAAGGGCAATGTGATGTTCTATGAGGAGGACCTGATTGAGAGCGGCATAGACGTCACTGACGCCTCAGTGCATTCTGGGATTTGCACTGAGATCTTTAAGGAGGAATCTGTGATTCATCAGAGGAAAGTCTACAGCTTCATTCATCTGAGCGTTCAGGAGTTTCTCGCTGCTTTCTATGTGTTTTACTGCTATTTAATGAAGAACAAGGAACCACTGCCGCTTCTGGGTGAATTCAGGTCTGATGAAGTCTCTCTGTATGATCTACTAACATCAGCAGTAGATAAAGCCCTCATGAGAGAGAATGGACGGCTGGATCTGTTCCTGCGGTTCCTGCTGGGCGTCTCACTGGAGTCCAATCAGAGAATCTTACAGGATCTACTGACACACACAGAGAACAGCTCAGGGATCATCAGAGAAACCACACAGGACATTAAAGAGAAGATCAAAGATGAGGATGATATTATTCCTCTCTCAGCTGATCAATCCATCAATCTGTTCCTCTGTCTGCTGGAAGTGAAAGATCAGACTCTGTCCAGAGAGATTCAGGAGTTTGTGAAATCAGGCAAACACTCAGAGGAGGAACTCTCTCCATCTCTCTGCTCTACAATCTCCTACATGCTTCAGATCTCAGAGGAGACGCTGGATGAGCTGAACCCCTTGAAATACAACACATCAGATGAGGGGAGAAGAAGACTGGTACCAGCTGTGGTCAACTGCAGAAAAGCTCTGTGAGTGTTTAATCATTAATAGCTAAAGAATCATTTTAATAATGCATCTTACATCTTTACAGGGGTCATGACATGGAGTTTTTACATTATTTATTATATTCCCTGAGGTTCACTTATACTAGTGGAGCCAAACTCAGTTCCCTAGAGCACAGGTTTCCAAACCCTGCGTCACCAGGATGATTTAACCCTCTGGGGACCAAGGTGTTTTTGGAGCCCTTGAGATGTTCTGACATGCCTTGAAATTTGTGCTTTTTTCAGTTATTTATAAACATGTTAATGGCAAAGGTGTAAAATCACTCTATATAGCACAAACAGGGCTACCAAAATATGCGGGCAACGTGTATGTAGATGTTTGTATTTTTAAGAGAATAATGTTTATGCGTGGTTATTGGAAAAAATAAAAATGAAAGTGACTGAATTAAGACCACAAAACACATATTAAATATGTGTCCACAAGACTTTTGTCTAATTGATGTTGTACCTTTGAGTACTGGCTTCAAAATTATGTGAAAATAGTCTTGCTTTATCGTTCACAAAAAAAAAAACATTGATTTAAATGGTGTAAAACAGGTTTTGCTTGGAAAAGCCAATATGCGAGGGGGGCGTGAAGGAGTAGTTTACACCTGGGTTGTCCTACCCACTCTGCATAATGACTCTGCATAATTAGCCATTCATTCAGGTGTGACACTGACTGAGCCACAATGCAAGGACAATGTATTTAGAAGAATACTTATATTGACCATTTAAGATTTCGCTTACATCTATCTTGTAAATATGTTTAGCTATTTTATTAAAAATGTTACAATTACAACAATAATTACAATTTCAACAATATTTCAAGTGTACTCTTTCTTTGTAAAAAAAAAAAAGAAAGAAAAAAAAAGATTATAGGCCTACATTTTATCATATGTATTCATTAGTTTGAATATAGCCAACATTGGAACATCTAACATCTTAGTCTATGACTTTATTTTTGACAAAAATAGTGTGACTAACGCCTGACTAACGTTGTTTTATTGAAATATCAGGGCATATAAATGTTAATTTACGTTGCTTATACAAATACATTTTATTTCAACATATTCCAGTCGATTTTTACTCATCTCAGTAGGCTATGGCAAAGCAGTTTATTCTTTCACACACAGACGCGCGATTCATATTTAGGCTAAACACTCTTTTCAAATATGTACCCTTCATTCATCTCACAGAAACGCGAGTCATATTATAGAAATGCGATTCATCTTTTTGCGGTTTATAGGCCTACACTAACGTTATTCCATAACGTTATTCCACACTTGAGAAAAGAAAACAGCCTACCTCACTCCTCAGCGCGATCTGCTGCTCATATCAGGAGATATTTCTCCTCATCAGCACTGTGGAAACTTTTCTCCATAAAGGCTATAATGTCTCACTCGCGCTTTGTTTACAGCTGATGTGGGCGTTTTACAGACTGAAATGGTTCTCATAATTTGCATTTGAATAGCGCGCGCTCTCTGGGGAGTGGTCAAATTACTGTGAATCATCTCGTAATGAGGTCGACTGGAGTCGCTCTCTTTGTGTACAGATTACAGAAACTAAGAATATTTGTTTTTTATATAAATGACTTCATTTAAAAGATGCGATCTCAAGCTTTATGCCCGTGGGTCTGTTTGCCTGTTTGACTGAATTTTCGCGGAGTTATAGATCATTTTCGAACGCGTTTCAAACGGGAGTTTACTGACAGAGAGAAGGCAGAAGTCGCATCATCTTAATTTTTCTTTATTTGTCAAAAAGCAAAACACTTTATTTTTATTGTGAGTATACAGAAAAAAAATAGAAACTGAACAGGATCGATTGATGTATTACACGAAAATGAAAGATCAAAATTAACAGAGCATTTAGTGTTTATTTTCATTGCTAAAAAAAAAAAACGAGCAAAACGCGCGGGCGCGTTTTTGGTCCCCAGAGGGTTAAGGAAAAATGTTACATTTTAGTGTTGTCACGATACCAAAATTATTGTTTTGATACCGATACCAAGTCAAGTATTGCGATTTCGATACTTTTTCGATACTTTTCCTGAAAAGGGAGAAACACTCTCAAATATCGTTGCTGTGCTTTATTTTAAAACCGGGACAACATTCTAATCATATAACACACTAATAAATGAACATATGAACAGCAGATATATTAAACATTTGAACAAAATATGAAATATAAAAAATAAATTAGAGCAATGACATTCAAGGTAATTTTTTTAATAAATTTAGCAGCATTATCTCATTTATCATAAGAAACATAAGAGCTTTATCTTGATTCTGAACTTTGAATAAAAATATGAACAGCGATTATATTAAACAATGTTTAATATTGGTAACATATGATAAGCCTCATTGGTGATATATTTGACATGTGGGGAGAGAGTTGTGGAAGGCCTATACTTCATGTTAAACATAAATATATAGCAGCAAAGACAACGTCGGCAGTGTTGACGGCAAAATAGGCTACAGAATAATTCGTTCTGTATTGAGAGGTGCAATATTTGAAAATCGATCATATTTTTTTAAATTACATTTATATTGTATTTATGTCAAAACTTTCAAACATCAAAATGTCATTTATTAATATGTATTCGTGTCAAAATGACATAGAAACATCTTTTCCTATTCTATTTTGCCTGGGAACGCTTCCAACACGCTTGCGTGACGCGTGAAAAATAGGCGTCGGTTCTATTTATAGCATGCACGCGTTTTCCGCGCGTCTCGAGCTGCGCCCAGACGCGTGTGTCACGCAGGCAGTTAACATGGGAGCCGAAATAAAAACGGACACGCCACGCAGCCAGTGTGTCGCCGGCTTTACAAATCTGAAACGCGGTCATTCTTAGAAATTTAGGAATTGTGACGTTTTTAATTTCCGATTTACTTTTGAAGTATCGGAGCACTGTGCAACAGAGCAAGGTAGGCAACGTACTTCCATATGTCACTCCTCGCGTCATCTTTTTCTATGAGTCTTGGACCACTTGTGCTCGCACATGCAGCCATCTCGCTGTAGTGTTTTACCACATGACACTGACAGCGGCAGGTTCTTTGCTGCGTGCGTCAGAAAAAAAACA
Organism: Rutilus rutilus; assembly: GCF_951802725.1. Taxonomy (NCBI): domain Eukaryota; kingdom Metazoa; phylum Chordata; class Actinopteri; order Cypriniformes; family Leuciscidae; genus Rutilus; species Rutilus rutilus. The sequence continues at coordinate 60,390,392 of NC_140210.1, forward strand.
CAGACGTCCATAGGGAGGCGTTTTTTTTTTTTTAAGTATCGATACTGATAAATTTAGGTATCGTGACGTTTTTAATTTCCGAGTATCGCGGTACTTTTGAAGTATCGGTACACCGTGCAACACTATTACATTTAAAATAAAATAAAAATAATAATTTGTTTTCATAAAGTCATAGTCTATAGGCCTGTATAAAAGGAATAAATATGCTAAATATATTTGACTTAAATAATTAACAGATTAACAAAATAAAATAAAAAGCTGTGTGACAGTATTCTGCTGAGTTTAGTTTATTTCTGTGAAGCGCTCCACAAACTAGTTGACGGGAAGGAAACCGAGACGACAGAAAACACATCCTGTTTGTTTATTTTACAAAGCCACAGTGTTCTGGTTTATTATGAGTGTACACAAATAAAATTAAATGCTTAATACCGATCTGATACTCACTATCGGCATCCAAATCTGATATTGTGCGTATACTATTCTGTGTTATTGTTAAGCCTCACAAAAGCTACAAAAACATTATAAAGAACCATCAACTTTTCGTGCACTATATTATAAGTGTTCTAAAGCCACTCCATAGTTTAATGTGATAAAGTGATTTAATGATTAATATTGAAGTCGTTAAATTCAAGTTAGTGCTTCCCTCCGCTGCGGCTGTCAGTCATTCTCCATCCAGCACTCAAACAGCGCGCCGCGTTCGGTTACGGCAGTCAACATGATGAAACTCTCTCCAAGATGATCAATGTCACTATTCAGGGCTCGCAAAATCGCCTGCCCGACGTCCCGGGGCTATTGTGTTTTCCAGTCGGGCTACCAAAATGCATAACCGGCCTGCCCGACGGGCTATCTGAAATAGTGTTCGCTTCAGTCTTGTTATAATCAGATCCAGCGCGCTCTTCAACTTCAATCCGCAGCGATGCCGAGCAGAGCGCACGTCAGAAACAGAGGACGGTGTGTGTGTGTGTGTGTGTGTGTGTGTGTTCATCTGAGTCTCATTGGTCTGTCACTCATTGGTCTGTGGTGCTCGTCAATGTCAGAATATTCATGCTTTATGTTCACAAGAGCGACTCGACGCTTCAGTTCACGGTCAAGTATAAGAGATAAGATGTAAGTAGCTAAACTAAACATTTCATATTTGACAGTTTTTTTAGGTTATGAATGTGAAACGAATGACAAAAATAATCAGGCAAATGAATATACTTTTGTCGAATTTCGCCATTTTGAACTGAAAATAGGCCTATGTAATGTGACTAATTAGTTTACTGTCATTGTGAGGGGACATTAGCATTAACAAAGCCGTTTTCATCATAGGCACAAGATTAATAATGAATGTGTACATGTTGAGAATTAATATACAATTTGTAGGTTGATGGATAAGACACATGCCTTTGGTCTGAGAGACCCGGGTTCGAATCCACTGTGAGACACCAATGTGTCCCTGAGCACGACACTTAACCCCTAGTTGCTCCAGAGGCGTGCGACCCCTGACATATATAGCAATTGTAAGTCGCTTTGGATAAAAGCGTCAGCTAAATGAATAAATGTAAATGTATATGTAGGACCTCTTTGATTATAAAGCCCTGTCTATGGCCCTGTATTAGGAATAAGATCAATAATGAATGTGTACATATTGTAAATTAATTTAATAAACTTAGTTAGGCTACCTAAGGTTAGCTTTCCTAGTAGCTTTCAGTAAATTAATGCATCTGAGAAAATGATTCATAAATCAGCCTATCAGTTTGACCCTTTGTTTACTTTCTTCACTGACAGACAAAAATGAAAAGCCTCTATCAGTCAAAGCTCAGCTTTAGGAGGGGAAGAGACAGAGCAAGAGAAAAACTAAGAGAATAGGAGTGTGATGCTGATGAGGAGAGAGAAATAATCAGCTGCCCACTGACATGGTTTTAAAGCTATTGTTATCCAATTTTTTTGTTTTCAAAACATCTTAAAATGCACATATGTAGATCAGAGAAATAAGAATTTTCTCGGGGGTGCCCCCGAACCCCCCTAACTAGCATATCTCACACTCGGGACCTCAGTGATGAAAAAACCCTGCCATCTGCATGTTAATGAAACAAGTTAATAGTGAGTATTAGACCCTAAACTAAAACTAAAGAGTTACTTTTTTTTTTTTTATCATCGCCACAGACACAGACTGATTCATGATCCACACTGGTCACACACATTTCAGTTCAGTTAGAACCAGAGGCATATTTGTTGATATTTGTGTTTTGAAAAAGTTTTTGATTCATTGGTTTGACTCCTAACCAATATTCTACTTAAAAAATTGTAGTCTTTTTATATGGGCTAGTCAAATTAATTTCGGGCTACCAAAATCTGAAGAGTGCCTGCCCGAAGGGCTACCAGCGATTTAGAAATTTTGCGAGCCCTGCTATTGCTATACTTGATCTGTAGAGAAAGGTCTATGGTTTCACATAAAATGACTTTATCTTTCTGGAGTTTATTGCTGTTCATGTAACTTTCTCCCGGTGTCTTTTAGATCAGTGGTTCCCAATTCCAGTCCTCGTGACCCACTGCTCTGCACATTTTGTATGTCTCGCTTATTTAACACACCTGAACCAGATCATCAGCTCATTAGAAGAGACTCCATGAACTGAACTGAGTGTGTCAGATAAGAGAGACATACAAAATGTGCAGAGCAGTGGGTCACGAGGACTGGAATTGGGAACCACTGTTTTAGATCACCACACTGGAGTAGAGAGCGCTATACTTGTTCTTCACGCGCACAGTAACTGGCATGTTTAAACTGTTAAAAAGAAAAGGCTCAATAAACTATTGCATTCATATAATACCGGAACTACGCATCAAATCTCTTCCCTTTTTGCTTTGAGGTGTTCAATGTGAAGTGCTGTGACTCCATGTTGCTTCAAGCGCATCATTCTGCACACGGGATACGCATAAGCGCTTTGTGCCGCTCTGTATTGGAGCCTTTCATGTTATAATACTTTTGATAGGGCAATGAACGATTAATTGCATTTGTGATAATATCGCGATATGATGAAATGCGATTTTTTTTTACCGCAAAGCTGCGATTACAGTCTGGTCACGTGACACGCAAGAGTAAACCAGTCTGTATTGCAGATGAAGCATCAACTTGGCACGCTACGCATATAGGCCTGGCTACAGGAAGTAACATTTTATGTTTAATTTATGTTATATTGTGTTATAGATTCTCTCCATTCTTGCTTTGGCTCTCAACGAAGGCGGTCGCATTTTTCTACCCTCCTCTCCCTTATCTTCCCTGCTTTGCTCCTCTCGTCTCGTCTACTGTCTTGTACTTTGAGAGACTCTCTCCGCACTGCTCTACAAATTAAGAAATTATGGATTTGATCAACTGGTCTCTCAACGCAATTGACACCATCTTCTCGACGAGAAGCTTGGGTTCGGGGGAACCTGACTGCCCTGCCGGAACGTTCACAGCTGGCTACACGATGGACGCATGGGAGAGGTGGCGGGTCGTGTGTCTGGCGGCTCTTTCCGTGGAGGACGTTGAAGATATCTACCTATTCGGAACCATGATAACAGGTTTTCTGCTGTTTGGATTAGGCATTGCCCTGGTTTATCGAGGAATTAAGAAGACGGTGACAGCTGTCCAAAGCCCCACAAGGCTGCCCGTTATGATTGAAGCAGTGGGCAGAGCTGTTGGCACTCAGACTGTGACTATGAACCACTATATGGATAACATCATGGAGAAGCTCACAGCTTTGCAAAGGCAAATGGATCGTTTCGGAGACCAAAACGGACCTGGAGCTGTGTAAATTGGAATGCGGCTACTCGTCCCAAGACCAAACAACCACAATCTTATCTGCTTTTGGCCCCCCTCTATCAGCACTGGCCTTGGCCGAGGCCGCTGCTGGAACAACAACTCCCTCTGGAGAGAGCACTGCAAAGAGACGCTCTTGCCTTCCTTCCCCGACTCCACACTGACACCTGCTGATTGTTGACTCTGTCTGGGACCTGATCAAGGTTGTCTCCATGGCAACTGCTGTGTTTCGCTATGACATCCTGCGGACTGAGGCACCTAGATTGGGATGCCAGGCGTAGCGACTCTTCAGGCCTACACATACACGAACTCTTACATAGATACAGATATGCAATCACCCTCCCCCACCCCCATCCCACGCCTTCGACGCTTTTTACCACCAGTTTGTCAGGCGGGTCTGTGACCAGCGCCGAAATGGCTGCAGGACCGGATGGCTGCCTGCCTTTGCTGGATTACCTCCAACCCCCTCTCCCCTCCCCCCTCCCCCCTCCCCTGTTGCAAGTCTTGTGTGTTCATGTTGTGTACTGATTATGTGCAAATTGCTGAGGTGTTTTACTGTCCCCAAACTGTACTCCCTATTGGAGCATAGTCTGGGGGTTGCCTTTTTTTCTCCTCAACTCTCCTCATGTTATGCTGTATTCTTACTAACTTCAGGTCGGTCCTAAATTGCATTTCGTTGCCTTGTACCTGTACTTGTGTAATGACAATAAATTGAATCTAATCTAATCTAATCGATTCTGTCTGAGCTTAGTTTTAAACACAGATACGTGATGACGCGTGTGCTTTATCAACCGTATCTGCTTGCTTCTAATTCCTCTGTCTCTCACACACACACACGACACCCCTCGAACCTTACGAGAAATCATCTTTAATAAAGTTCGGAAAAGTTGAAGCGAATTACAAGGACATTCGCGGGCTTCATTGCACAAGATATGAGAGACGTGAGGTCTGCGTGATGTTACTTCTGTAGTGCGCGGTCTTGCCTGCCGGTATTTCACTTACTAATGTTCTATGAAGGCATCATATGTCTTGGAATGCAGTTGGTCTATATATAAACATATGAAAATCACAGACAGAAGCTGCTTTCAATTTCAAATACTCGCGCGCGACTCCGTCTACGTGGTTAAATGTACTTGCATCTCAAAATGCTTTTATGACGTGAAATTAATGTGACAGTCAGTTATATCTTAAGTTATTAAACAGACAGGACAAACCACATCTTATAATTTAAAAAGAGATGAAAACGTTCAGAGAGCCTACTCTTAAATACTGAAAGCACTCTTTGTTTATTGCTTGTAATATTTTTTTGCCCTCTTTGTTATTTGTTTTGAAGCTATATTTGTTAAAATTATTAAATGGGATATATAATTGTAAATATGTATGTAATATGTAAAACTGATATGTAATTGTATTGATTTAGTTTTTTTTTAAAGGTGCAATGTGTGATATTTCTGAGGATCTATTGACAGAAATGCAATATAAGATCCATAACTATATTTTCAGTGGTGTATAAAGACCTTACTTAATGAACCGTTATGTTTTTATTACCTTAGAATGAGTCATTTATATGTACATAACCGCGGCCACCCCCTTCTATGAAGGTCGACATATCGTGACGTCCTGTTTCTACCGTAGCCGACAGCGAACAGACAGCGCTACAGAGCGCGTTTCATCACTAACTTGAATGAGAAGCAGCAGAAAAAGACGCGGCTTCCTACGTCGGCCACCGTAGCCTCTCATTCGAGTTTGAAATTTCAAGGAAAGGCCGCGAATTATTGACTGGTTGCAATTCGCAAATCTCACCACTAGATGCCGCTAAAAATCACACACTGCACCTTTAATGTGTAATTATTAAAAGTATTCCCTTCTCTATTTTACAATGATTTATTGCTTGTTTTGGTTGAATAATAGAAAAGATAAAGAGCTTAAAAAATAATCGCATATTAAATTGCAATATTGGTAAAACTAAATCACAATTAGATTATTTTCCAAAATCGTTCAGCCCTAAATTTTGTGCATTGAAAGATTATTTATAGCCTTTCTTGTTCTGCTGCCTCATTAAACAGCTGCGCTAAACATATAAAAGAAATGTCTTTTCATTTTACAGTATTTATTAGAAATTAATTGTTTTTCATGAATGTTTTTTACAGCAATACAAAGAGCAGTGAGTGACATTTAACAGATTTAGTGCTACACTTATTCACTTTTTTGTTCTCCATCTCCACTAAATAATGTTTTTTCGCTAAATGTTTAGATTTTATACAATTATTGTAACTTTTGCTGTTGGATTTAACTAATCTAAATATAATGGGTCAATATAGGTTGTCAATTTAAAAAAGAAGAAAAAGGTTGCTCTTAACCCTCTGGGGACCAAGCTGTTTTTGGGGTCGTTGAGATGTTCTGACATGCTCTGACATTTGTGCTTTTTTCAGTTATTTATAAACATGTTAATGGCAAAGGTGTAAATTCACTCTATATAGCACAAACAGGGCTACCATAATATGCAAGCAACGTGTATGTAGATGTTTGTATTTTTAAGAGAATAATGTTTATGCGTGGTTATTGGAAAAAAATAAAAATGAAAGTTGCTGATTTAAGAACACAAAACACATATTAAATATGTGTCCACAAGACTTTTGACTAATTGGTGTTGTCCCTTTGAGTTCTAGCTTCAAAATTATGTGAAAATCATCCTGCCTAATTGTTCACATAAAACACTACATTGATTTAAACATTGTAAAACAATTGTTTTTTTGTCAGAAGAGGTTTATGCGTGGGAGTGGTAATGGGTCATCATTATTAATGAGATTCAGACCAGGGGTGTGACATAGACGCTCCCCCAAGTGCTAATGGGCCATCAAGTGAGGCAGCCTTAACAAAGGATGAGGAGATTCAAATGTTTTGTTTTTCAATCTGTTTTATTGTAATTTTGTTTAAAGTTGAAAACAATTTTTATCATATATTTTACAGAGTACTATTCCAGCACATGCATAACTGATGGACATTTAGCAATGCTGATAAAGCAACACAATATAAGCTCTTTTATATTAACATTACCAATCAATAATTGTTATATTGTGCATATAACAACACATTTGTTGCAAAGCCACACAGGCACATATAGGCTACATTTGTATCATCACTAAGTATATAAACAAAATGTAACTAACATCTGTAAAATAGTAGGTAAATATGTACTTACTCTTTCTGATTTCTGACTGTGTTGCTAAGCGCACTCCGAGTTGCAGGCGGAGGTAGTGATGAAGCTACATTCCTTTTAAAAAAGTTGAAGAATATTATTACATAAATATAACTATAGTAGCATTAGTCTATAATGAATAACTGATGTAAATAATTTTAGACGCGTGCAATAAGCCTATATGCGTGTCAATGGGCCATTACTGAAGAGGCACACCGCAAACATTAGCCTAACACATTTGTGCACTTCATTAACTGGGTATATTTACACATTTCAGCACATTTACACACATTTACAACTGATATTTGCGAGCATGCATCGTTAATGATAATGAGGCAGCATTTATATAGTCAAAATATAATCTAAACACCTACTAGGCCTCCTTTCTAAAATAATTTCTAAATTCTATCTTTCATACATAATGATCTAAACATATCATTTACTGCTAGGCTACACATACAAATACAAATTTCCTAACCAAGGGGTGTAGCATATGTACACAAAAAAACAAAACAAAACATTTTTGACGTTGAAATGGTACGATATATTAAATGATGTTTTATTAACAAGGTTCGGGAGGAGCACGTTCAGATAATTAACACAGGTGGAGAGCACACAGCAATCAATGGTAAGAGGTGTGTATATATACTCAGCAGTCTCACCTCATTCCATTGACAGTTTTTGCAGCATCCCTCCACCACCCCTTCTCCACGCTTCTAGTCCTAAACACTTAAATACTGGGGGAGTACTCTGGGAGTACAGCACGCCAAATACGCATTAAACTTTACCCCTTCAAATTATATGTAAGTGTGAACTCGTGGTACATGGTATAGATATGCACTTTCATTAGATCGTGTTGAATATAGGTAGATATCAAATGTCAATACTCTGGATGGCAAGTCCACCCAGTATAATATGTAAGCTCATGTTTTGAATAGCTTGTCAACTAATGCAAGTAAGAATAAATACTTACTCATCCGAAATTCTATCCACGGCTGGATCAAGACACTCTTCAAAATACAAACGGTCGTCATCAGAGTAGTCGCGCTCCTCTTCTGATGAAAATCTGGACTGTCCGTCGCTAGTATCCAGGACGAGCTGAAGGGCTTCCGCACCGGTGTACCGTGTCATCTTCCCAACGTGCAGGTGACTGAATGATGAAACTTGAAGCGTTTAATGCATTTGCTTGGGGGCGTTTACCTGTTTTGCATAGATGGCTTAGCACATTATCTTGTGAATAGCGCGCTCCGTGAGTAGGCGTGAACGAATTAAAGTCAATGAGCTCGACTGGAATCGCTCTCTTTTTATACAGATTACAGAAGCTGATAATATTTTTTTTATATATAAATGACTTCATTTAAAAGCTGCGATCTCAAGCTTTATGCCCGTGGGTCTGTTTGCCTGTTTGACTGAATTTTCGCGGAGTTATAGATCATTTTCGAACGCGTTTCAAATGGGAGTTTACTGAAAGAGAGAAGGCAGAAATCGCATCATGTTAAAGTTTCTTTATTTGTCAAAAAGCAAAACACTTTATTTTTATTGTGAGTATACAGAAAAAAAATAGAAACTGAACAGGATCGATTGATGTATAACACGAAAATTAAAGATCAAAATGAACAGAGCATTTTGTGTTTATTTTTCATTGCTAAAAAAAAAAACGAGCAAAACGCGCGGGCGCGTTTTTGGTCCCCAGAGGGTTAAAGTGTGAAAACCACTGCCCTAGAGGATCACGGTTTAGCTTCAATCCTAATTAAACAAACCTGATACAGCTAATCAGGAGCTGAGTTTGGCACCCCCGATTTGTACTGTTAACCCTCTGAGGTCGGCAAACGCGCCCCCACGTTTTGCTGGATTTTCTCCACATTGTAGAACTATAAACTTAAATTACTCCATCATTTATGGTCATACAGAAAAAAAGAAATATAAAAAAAGAATCTGTGATATTTCTACTTTTGTATGTGTCCACTTACAATCAAATCAAAACATTGTGCTTTTGTAAAATAAAGAAAATAAACAGGGTGTGCGTTCTGCCTCTCCGTCGCGGTGAACTTTTTTTTCTTGACCACGTCTATAAACTGAAACAAAACTCAGCGAATACTTGTCACACATTAATGAGCTATACACCTTTATAAACATTTAAGTGTGTACTTTTAAAACGATCGGGTTCAAAACGAAAACAAATATTCTCTGTTTAAGTAATTTGTATAAAACCAACAAGATGTCCAGCTTCTCAAACGCTTGCTCATTACAGTTAATTTGGCCACGCCTACGAGCGCAAAAGACATTCACATGCAAATCTCCACATGGAACGCGATCGCGCTCATTACCTCAAAAACAAAACACCAAAACACTTCACTTTTCGTCGAGTTAGGTGCACCGTGAGCTTACATTGGATTTAGGCTACCTCAGAAGAAGAAGAATGCGATTTGAAGACAAGAAAGATTTAAGGTAAGAAATTCTTACATATTAGTTTGTTATTGTTGCATAAATGTCACATTGCAGTTGAACTGTTGCTAGATATATGGGGAATATTATAATATTTAGACCCGTGTTTACTGTTAGGCCTACTGTGTGTGTGGATATCTGGTCAAACGTAGATATGTATGGTAACCATAATGTTTTATATTTGAGCGCGATCGCGTTTGAATGTTTGATATTTTGGATCGCGATCGCGTTTGAATGTATCATATTTTGCAGCGCGATGGCGTTTGAATGTATCATATTTTGCAGCGCGATCGCGTTTGAATGTTTCATTTGAAAATTTGAAAAGCAAAACACACCAAACAGCTTCATGTTTTTACTATTATCTCATTTCATATCATCATAACGAATGGAAACATTTGAAGTAACATGATAATCAATATATTTTTCTCTAGCTTGGTTGTTACTGAAATCTTTTGGAAGATTTATATTGCTATCTATTGTTATTATTATTTTACCCAGCACTGCGCATAGCCTACAAGGCACAACAAACCTGGTGTTCATTATATTATATATTGTTGGAAACATTTGTGTGTGTGTGTGTGTATTCTGTGAATTTTAAAAAGCAATTTTAACCAGAAAAATCGAATATTTATTTCCAAAATCGTGCAGGCCTTTCTCTTGATATCAGTATGTTCACTTTTTTTTTCAGGGCCCAGATGCCACTGAGTCCTGCCGACTTCAACATTCACATGAGTCTCTGGAACATGAACATGGTAAAGTGAAAATCAAACACCTTGGAAATGAAAGGTATGTACAATGTTTTTAGGAATGGCACAAAGGTCTCTGTCTTTCAATAAGTGCTTTTTTGCCATTTGTTGTCTATTTGGATTATGTTGTGTAAATAAATCCAAACAATCTAAAAGCCATTCTTTTTTAAATCTCCTCATTTACAGTATTGTGCAAGGTCGCTCAGAATGACAGGGGCCTGATAGCTCCTAATAGGGCAGTTGGAGGAGGGTCTTTGTCTTTCTCAGGTGTGAAATCCATACATATTAATGAGCTCACGCATAGAGCTTTCTCACACAAAACACGTCGTAAAAAAATTTAATCAATATATTGTCTTCTCTGAATGAGCAGTCAGGGTGATTTTCACATAGTTTTAGAGCAAATATTCTAGGCTATGTCATACAATTTTCAAAAGTCTTGTGAAGAAATAATCAGTATGGGTTTCATGGCCTTATTTCAGTGAGAATTTTTTTTTGTATTTTCACAAACCACGCATAAATGTCATTATCTCAAAACTACAAACTTTTACATACATGCTGTTGATATATTATTGTAGCAGAGTTTGTGCTGAATACAGTGTAATTAGACTTTAGCCATGAAAATGTCACAAGTAACAGAAATAAGCACAAATGTCAGAGCATGTCAGAACACCTCCAGGGCCCAGAAAACAGCTCAGACCTCAGAGGGTTAATAATCCATAAATCTGAATAAAGATTTTCCAACCTCATTCTGACCCTCTTTCTGAAATGATCCGTGTTCAAGCGGCGGCTCTCAGTAAACACCAGTGTTATAAAATGTCACTGCATAGGAAAAAGTATCAATGCCCCCCCTGTGTTTTTGAAAACACCCGTATAAAACGGTCATTTATAGACAAAGAATTATTAAACTGCTTACGTTTTTTTAATCAAAATACTTTCGCTTTGAGATCGAGCTGCTGTCAGATCCAATACAGTTGCTGCTTTATCTTTGCACAAGTTTCTTTGCAAACTCTCTCTGAAAAAACTCAAAAACTCTTTGTTGATGCGAATGTATTTGCCCATGTGACGTCACAAAACCCACAATATTCTAACAAGCCATTCTTGGAGCTTGGTTGAATACATTTTTTGTCTTTTTGTCTTTTTTTTAGGACGTTTTAAGCAGTGAAACTTGCCGGTACAAAGACCTCTTATATGTCAAAAGAATTTAGTAATTTGAATACTAAATTAAACGTTAAACTAAATGTCCCCAATTAAGCAAGCCAAAAGCCAATGGCAACAAAGGTGAAAAAAGGTGACAGTGGCAAGAAACCAAAACTCCATCAGGGCCGAATGGAGAAGAAAACCTTGGGAGAAACCAGGCTCAGTCGGGGGGGGGGGGCAGTTCTCCTCTGGCCAGCGAACGAACAGTGTATGATTATGATTCAGGCAGCATTATAGGTCAGAAGTCAAATGAAACTGGATATTATTCTGATTGTTCCAATCTAATCTGAGATAAGATTATCTATGAGAGATAATTTACAGTCTGCCGTTCATAATGTCGATGTGTGTGTGTGTGTGTGTGTGTGTGTGTGTGTGTGTGTGTCTGTAGGTTGTCTCTCTGTATGGTGACAGAGGAAGGCTGTGGTTATGTGTCTTCAGCTCTGAGTTCAAACCCCTCACACCTGAGAGAGCTGGACCTGAGTAACAATGACCTGCAGGATTCAGGAGTGAAGATTATTTCTGATGGACTGAAGAGCCCACACTGTCAGCTGCAGATTCTGAGGTATTTAAGAATATATAAGAGATTTACCACACCAACATAGAAAAGATACAAAGGCACTAGCTGTTGGAGATTATGTGGTAAAGGGAATCTAACCATTATCATATTTTTGGGGGATGTCAGAAATTAACCCAGTTTTGTCAAGGGATTGAATGAAATTTGGCAGCTGTTTTTGAGGTGATGATTCCTTGTAATTGTGAATGTTTATATCTGGCTAATATTTCTTTTGATGGGTGGAATAACATTGATAACAGGGTTCCCGCGGGGTCTTAAAAAGTCTTAAATTCTGAACTTTAAATTTAAGGCCTTAAAACGTCTTAAAAACAGCCAGATTTTCATCCGCGGTCTTAAATTTCATTTAGTCAGGTCTTAAAAAAGATTTTACCCTCGTTCATTTCCAGAAACGCTGGCCGCAGAAAGTTATTACAAAGTAGCAAAAAAGAATCGAAGTCGCTCGCCAAGAGGCAGTTCACATATCGCGTCTTTTTCGCGCTCAACTTCATTCAAATGTAGGCGCGCGGACAGCGCGGTAAGCACGCTTATAACTGAAGCGACGCGCTCGTTTTTTTCCAGGCGCAGTGACATGAAGAAAGACATGAAGGATGCGGGTGCACCCAAACACTACGGGTGTTTTTCTCTTCTCCGTAAATAAATCTTGTAGCAGAGCTACAGCAAGCGTTTTTCGGCGGTGGAAATCCATTAGCCACTAAAACGTTTGTCATTGTGGAGAGCGCAGTGCATGGTTGCATAGACAGACGCCACGGGAAAATCGGACCGAATTTTACTATTAATAATAAAAGATAAGCTAAACTGTATTGTAAATGTCAGTAAATCATTTTTTATAAAAAGAATGAGTCAAAAAAGATAAATTAAAGTCTGAAATATGTGAGGTTTATCTTTTTATAAAAACCTTTTTTGTCAACTTTATTTGAACTTGTACATGTTAGTATATCACATGTTGCAAGACACTTTAAAAATCTGGCTATCATTTTTAATTGTATTATTTTAATGTTTATGTTAGTGCGTATTGATGCTAATTTTATTTGTTATTTGCTGTTTTTCGACATAAAACTTGGTGAATTGATTTCATTGTGTAGTATTAGCACTTTTTGAACAGGATTCTGTGATAACAGTGGTAATTTCTGGCACTATAATAGTTAAATGAAATGTTCATGCCATTTCATCTCTAGTTATGATCCACTAAAATCAACTAATTATGTGTTTTTACAGTAGGCCTATAATATGCAAAGTACAATTTTCTATAAAAAAATTACATCTGATTCTGTTCTTTTCTCTGACACGCGTTGTTGGGTCTGGAAGGTTACTAATGTGATTGCTTTATCTGTAAATTAAGTTAATGCTTTTTCAATTACTGAATTCATTGAAATAAAATGAATTCTTTGATTTGAATATTTTTTTGGCAATGCGTCGTGTAGGTCTTAAATTTCAATCTTTATGGTCTTAAAATGTCTTAAAAAGGTCTTAAATTTGACTAACTGAAACCTGCAGGAACCCTGGATAAGAAATTGATGTTAATTCTTCTGGCAGCCAGTAATATATATATATATATATATATTAGTGGTGGGCCATTATCGGCGTTAACGTGCTGCGTTAACGTGAGACTCTTATCGGGCGATAAAAAAAATATCGCCGTTAATCTATTCTCCAAGTTGGGTTGGGAGCTGACTCTATACTACACAAGCTATCCGCGGCCGCAAGGTACACCCGGCTGCAACGCATCATATTCGTCTTCATCTTAAGTAAACTACTGAAAGTGAAAGCTGGTGAAAAAGATCAGTGCAACATCCATTATTTGGACTTGGTTCAGATTTCAGCCGTCCGACGAGCAGCAGCAAACTATATAGACAGAGTGTGTGGGGTAACAGTTCGATAAGTTAACACATGACTAATCCGTTCTACCACCTCAAATTCAAAATGAAACATATCACTGTATATCTTATTCCCAATATATTCCCAATATATCTTAGTGGTGTAGCACATAATCTCTGTCTGCACCCGATTTTAAGAATCGTTGTTGTGTTTCTTTTTAACTGAAAAAACATCAGTTAGACAATATTCTAATTTTAAATTTGGGGTTTCATAAACTCCAAGCCATAATAAACATTAGACCTACTTAAGTCTCTGCAGCTAGTGTACTTACATTTTATTTATCTGCAAAATTATGTTGTATACTTACAGTTTTGCACATATATGTTCTCAAAACTACATACACCCTTTAAAAAAAAAAAATGTATAAATAAATACATTTAGCAGTTCTTTAGCAGGGTCTGTGTAACCTGTTCTGAAATGGTTTTATTATAATATATATCGTTATCGCAAGAGGCTACAATGTATATCACAATATGGATTTTAGGCCATATCGCCCATCCCTAATTGATAGCCTATAGTAGTTGATAATAACATAGACCTACCTAATGTTGCCTACGGACGGTAACAGTACAGTAGTAACCTTTTACAGTCTATGAGTAGAACAGCTTTCTCAAGCAGTTTGTGATGCATTTTGGAAACAGGAGATGAGCCCCTGGTCTAATGCGCCACCTGGCTTGAGAAACCCGTTCTCAAAGACTTACTTTTATAGTCATTATTTGGGTAGCACACATATTCTGAATGCCTTCGGCAGAATTCAAATGAGCCATTTTAATCTAGATTAATCTAGATTAATTTCAAAATTAATCTATGCCCACCTCTAATATATATATATATGTGATGGAAAATATTTTCTTTTCCTTAAGAGCCCAGATAGAATACATTTGTTCAATATGGAAAAAAAGTATTGATTATATAAAACCAATTCACACTGACATTTTTTTAAGCATAAATGATCTGTAAGTTAATGTTTTTTTAATAATTATAAGTAATAGCTCCCCTTGTTCTTGTGTAAAACACAAAACATCTGTATAAGCTTGTGTATTTAATTTCAATTACCATTGGTAGACATGATGGGTTATAATGCTGTCTCTGTATTGACGTATATGTTTTTGTTTTATTGTAAAGAAGCATTTCTGCCTTGATAAAAGTATATATTTGTCCGCTGAAATTGAAAAAAGAACATATAAGAGATTATTTACAGTCTGCCAGTCGTGTGTTTTTGTAGATGATCTGACTGTGTGTCTGTAGGTTGTCTGGCTGTATGGTGACAGAGGAAGGCTGTGGTTATGTGTCTTCAGCTCTGAGTTTAAACCCCTCACACCTGAGAGAGCTGGACCTGAGCTACAATCACCCAGGAGAATCAGGAGTCAAGCTGCTCTCTGACAAACTGAAGGATACAAACTGCTCATTGCAGATACTCAAGTATGTGGGACAAGCAAGCCTCGTTTACACTGCAGGTCTTGATGCCCAATTCTGATTTGTTGCCTATATCCAATATTTTTTTTGACCGTCCGTTTACACGTTCTTTCCCCATATCATGTGTTTACATTTGACATACTATCTGAAACGTTGTGCATGCTTAAAGGGGGTTCTTGCACAGATGGACAAACATAAAATGTGCTTGATGCTGACTATAATTCACACTTTTTTAAATAGTTTGGCTGGTCCTGTGACTTATAGTCAGGTGTGACTTGTATATCAAAATTAATTCATACTGACTGACATGAACCAAGAGAAAACATTACCATCTACAGCCGTGAGAGTACAGATGCTGCTCCTGTAGCCTAGCCCTGAGAAAATTACTGAAAACAACTGAAAAACTGTTAACTGAAACATTAACCTAAAGACAACTGATAAAGCCTGAACACAAACAAAATGCCCCCAAAAAGAAAAAAATGTTTTCGGTGCTGATGCGGTGGTGACGCATTCATGTAACATGTAAGGGTGGCGCTGCCAATAAAGCTCCTAAAAGCTGTCACAAAGAACTGGCAAAAGTAATGATTATGAATATGTCAAAAATAGCAAGGAGACATTTTAATTGTTTATTAATAAACAAGTGTTTTCTGTGTCAGTGTCGGCTGCAAAGATGAAGTTGACGATGCTGACTTGCGATCTTCGCAGTAGTAAACGCGCCAGAGAGAAATGCACATTTCATACAGATTACATAAGCAGAGAGCAGAACAGTCTTTTTTATTTCGTTTTGAATTGTTCTGTTTAAAAGTAGACATTTCAAGCTTTCTATATATGTCTCAGGTCTGTAAGGCAAGTAGGCCACCGTATATGCTGAGTTTCGGTTTATTTATGAGACGAGCTCCAGTTCACGTGCCGGCGCCTCCGTGTCGGGATTATCTATTGTCTACTATATTTACATCTTATGTATTAAATCCAGGCAATTGGTTGATGAAACAGATTAAAATTAAGATACAATTAATACAAAATTAAATTAAATTTAAAGACAGGCTTTATGCTTTCTGTTTGAGGTCTCTGTGAATGTTTCAAAGCAGTCTTTTAGTGCCGCTTTCAGAGCGGTCCCGTCCGTAACGCTGTTTTTTCCTCAATGCGAACACAAAAAATAAAAATTAAAAATATTTAATGTTCTGTTGGAGAGCCAACCCTTCTTCATCCGGTGGGTAGTATTACTTTTGGTTTGCGCAGTGTATTTCACAGAATTACTCAAAAATATTTTGCCACCTAAAAGTTATTTTATATAATTTTGTCACGCATGTGTATTTCCCTCATATTAACCCTCTGGGGTCTGAGGTGTTTTTGGGGCCCTTGAGATGTTTTGACATGCCCTGACATTTGTGCTTATTTCAGCTACTTACAACATACCATTAGCCAACATGTAATTGTGCTGTATTCAGCACAGACTCTGCTACAATAATATGTGAGCAAAATGGATGTACATGTTTGCATTTTATAGAAAAAAAATATTATGCCTGGTTAGTACGTTTTGGGAAAAACATTGTCACCGCAATAAGGCCATTTAACACACACTGAATAGTTGTCCATAAGACTTTTGAATTGCTATTCTTGTAGGCTAGATTTTTTTCTACAAAATGATGTGAAAATCATTCTGATCACTCTTTCACAAATGGCAATATAACAATTTTAATTTTGCATGTCAGTTTTTGTGTTAGCACAGCTGTATGCGTGGGCCATGAATATTAATGTGATTCACTCCAGGGGTGTGACTAAAGACACTCCCCCAATGGCTAATGGCCCATCAAGGTGCTGTGAGGCAGCCTGAACAAAGAGTGAGGAACTGATGAATGATTCACTGATGAATAAAAAAAAGAACAGAATTTATTTAAAATAGAAATCTTCCCAAAAATGGAGAAGAAAGAAAAAGAGACCAAACTTTTTTGTATATAAAAAACATATTTTTATTCAAAGAATCCTGAAAAAAACGATCACAGGTTATAAAAAAATATATTAAACAGCACAACGGTTTCCAATTTCCATCGGTCCATTTATATTTGCAGCCCTTTGCAGTTGCCTTGGCAGCCTGAGCATTGGTGTTGTGGCACAGAGTTGACAGCACTTTCTGAAAAAAATGTTTGAATAGACTCATGGGCGAATGTGAGTCACCAGAGCTCAGTTGCGATGTAAACACAATTAGTGCCCTGTCTCTTCCCCTCCTAAAGCTGAGCTTTTTTTATTATTATTTGCTGAAGGCTACAAATTGTATTATATTAATTCTCAACATGTACACATTCATTATTAATCTTGTGCCTAACATGATGAAAACGGCTTTAATTTTTCTTATCACCTCACGATGACAGTAAACCCATTATTACATGCGTCACTAGGCCTGTTTTCAGTTCAAACTGGCGAAATTAGACAAAAGTTTATTAGTTTGCCTGATTATTTGTCATTCGTTTAACGTTTATGACCTAAAAAACTGTCAAATATGAAATGTTTAGTTTAGCTACTTACATCTTACCTCGCACTTGACTATAAACTGAAGCGTCGAGTCGCTCTAGGCTACGTTTACACTTGGCCGGCTATTTTCATGAACGGACATTTCACCCCTCTCCGTTTTCAAGAATAACATCGTGCACACCTGTCAGTTTTCAGAGAAGTGTTAGTTTACACAAACCTGTGTCTATGCCGTCAAGAGCAGTGTAACGAGAAGCTCACGCTCACGTTAGCCAATCAGAATCCCCAAAATAGTCACATACTGTGACGTCGGCTCCCTAAGACTCAGTTTTTCTCAGTTTACATGCAAACGAAGTTTTCCAAAATCTCCACTCACACACACACACTCCACTCTGGCCGGAGTTTTTAGAAAGAATCGTTTTCAGACGCGAATTCTCCGTTTGTGTGTAAACGAAGGGAAATGTCTCAGTGTTTCTAAATAACCATGTTCGTGTAAACGGGGACTAAAACTGGCGCTCAGCAGCTTCTGTGAACATTAAGCCCGCCTACTGTGATCTGATTGGTCATCTCAAATATTCTGACATTGACGAGCGGTGACAGACCAATCACAGCTCAGATGAACACACACACACACACACACACACACACACACTCTTGCGTTCATAGGGAGGATGATTCACACACACACACACACACACACACACTCAAACACTCTTGCATTTATAGGGAGGATGATGCACACACACTCACACACACACACACACACACTCTTGCGTTCAAAGGGAGGGTGATGCACGCACACACACACACACACACACACACTCTTGCGTTCATAGGGAGGATGATGCACACACACACACACACACACACACACACACTTGCGTTAAAAGGGACGATGATGCACAAACACTCACACACACACAGACACACAAACACACACACACTCTTGCGTTCAAAGGGAGGATGATGCACAAACACTCACACAC
>NC_140210.1:60411579-60469079 GCF_951802725.1 Rutilus rutilus
TCTTCATACATCACTAAACACTAGAGATGCACCATATTGGGTTTGTGCTGATACTCCATATGCTGATATTTCACAGCATGTTTTGGCCAGTACCAATAAATACATATTTTCCTTTGTTTTGAAGCAACACAGAGTCTCTCCTGTGCAGAGACTATAAACACATTATTCTTCATTTTAGTTAGTTTAGAGCTAAATCTATTTCTCCTTCAGTTTCAGAGTTGTGAGGTCTCTGTGAATAGGGCTTAAGACTGATTTACTGGTATTTCTCTAAAGCTCCTGATCACACACGATCTCTAAACTGGAATTTGCTATTAATTGTCTGTAATTTTCTAGCTGTAGTGTGATCTTCTTTTCTATTAATATTCCTGCAGACGAGGAATAAGTTGTCAGCAAAGACTATAAACTATAAACACATTATTCTACACTCTAAAAATTATTTTTCAAGATTATTGGAATATGTTTCACAAGGAAGTGCTTTTTCAGTCTTTCTACTTTTACTAATTTTACATTCAATTAAATGTTTTTAAGAGCGGGACACTTTTAGACTTTCTCAGTTTGTGTAAATCCACTTTGGGTTCAGAGTATTTATTTATTCCCATGTTAATTCCCTCGTGTCTCGATTAATAAAGCAATCTTTAGTAGCAGAAGTGATAGGTCTAACATATTTGTAACACGGAGTCGGCTTTGCAGCCTTGGCTAAATGTAATTTACACGACTAGATAATGATCTGAGATGTCATCGCTCTGCTGCAGAATTTCAACGGCATCAACATCTATTCCATGTGATAATATTAGATCTAGAGTATGATTACGACAATGAGTAGGTCCTGACACGTGTTGTCTAACTCCAATTGAGTTTACAATGTCTTTAAATGCCAATCCCAATGCATCTTTTTCATTATCGATGTGTATATTAAAATCACCAACAATTAGTACTTTATCTGCAGCCAATACTAACTCTGATAGAAAGTCCGCAAATTCTTTGATAAAGTCTGTATGGTGCCCTGGTGGCCTGTATACAGTAGCCAGCACAAATCTCAAACGTGATTTATCATTTATACTATATATTTTTACATTAAGCACTAACACTTCAAAAGAATTATTTTCGAAACTTGATTTCTTAGTGGTTTTGAAAATATTACTATAAATTACAGCAACACCACCCCCTTTGCGTTTAAAGGTCCCGTTCTACGTGATCCCATGTTTCAAACTTTAGTTAGTGTGTAATGTTGTTGTTAGAGTATAAATAATATCTGTAAAATTATAAAGCTCAAAGTTCAATGCCAAGCGAGATATTTTATTTAACAGAAGTTGACTACATAAAACGGCTCGATTGGACTACACCCCTCTACTTCCTTCATTAGTGACATCACCAGAACCGTGTTTAGACTAACCTCCGCCCACAGGAATGCTCCCTCAACTCTACTGGCTACTTGCGCACTTCTTATAACTTAGGCTACTGTGTTTACTCAGCTCTTACCGTGATTTTCTGAAGTAAAACTGACGCTTCATCTTTTGTGTGATGTACAATAAACTTTATTAAACTCATCAGTACATGTTTGATCATCATTCGGACCTGGTCCGAAACTACGGTGACGCATTGCTGCCACATACATATTATTTTTTCCCATCAATTATGTCGTAATAACGAGATCTTATGTCGTTTTAACGACATCTTTTCTCGTAATAACGAGATCTTATGTCGTTAAAACGACATCTTTTTCTCGTAATAACGAGATCTTATGTCGTTAAAACGACATCTTTTTCTCGTAATAACGAGATCTTATGTCGTTAAAACGACATCTTTTTCTCGTAATAACGAGATGTTATGTCGTTAAAACGACATCTTTTTTTGCCCTTATAAGGACATGTGTAGTCATGTACAAAATATGCCTTTATCCACATAAAATTGACAGCCTATCGCGCCTTTATCACACGTTCAAAAAGCTTAAGCAAATATAGCAGCCCCCAATCATGCAAAATTAATCAATGAGGCCCTTTTTGGAAAATATTTTAAATAGGCCTATACGTTTTTTTTTTATATATTATATATTATATATAAGATTTATTTTTGTTAATAGGCTATATCTTCATTCATTACCTAGAGATATAATTAACCAAAAAGTAGTCAAAACACAAAACAGAAAATTTTACAACATTGTGTTCTTATTTTGTTTAATTAACGAAATGTCGTCTTTATAACAGAAGATACAATAAATACAAAAATCTTCAATATACAGCCTACAATCTTCACGTCACCTTATAAACAGTCCTTTGTGTGGTGGAATAAGCAATGCTATATAGAAATATATGGTTAGTATCTTAATTAAAATTTTCTTTTATTATTTTATTAGTTCATTAATTATGCTAGCTCAACTAATTAAATGTGAAGAGCTGGATACTAATTACTAATGAAATAATGTCAAATATTAACTGTAGGCTATTGATTAGTGTTGCCATAGACTAAAGGATTTTTCTAGACGAGTAGTCATTCATTTAAGCAATTAGGACTAATCGCACGTTTATATTCAATTCTGGGTGCATGTAGGCTATAGCCTATATTCCGCGCTCAAGCGCAAGCATTAAACTTAGCGCAAAGCGCCGGCAAAAGTAGGCTAATGATATAATAAATGTATCTGAAAAAAATAACGAAGCATTTTAATTGTTTATTAATGAACTAGTCTTTTCAGTGTAGGCTGCCTGCACTGTATCTCCATACATCTCCGCTGTAATGTAGCCTAGATGCGCCTTTCATACAGACAGGATTACATTATCAGATGGTACCATATTTGCTCCAATTCAGAGATCATGAAAGCGCGCCCTGTTTGTTTTATTTTATTTTACAAAAGCACACCGTTTTCTTGTTGTGAGTTTACACAAATAAAAGTAGTTGCGACTGATGTATTATTATTTTCTGTATGACCAGAAATGATGGAGTATTTTAAGTTGTTTCCACTGTTGATAGGAAAATGCGAGTGATGGCACCGGCGCCTCCATCCATGTCATAGTGCGCGCTCCACACTCTGCACAAACACTTGGATATGCGCTTCATAATAGCAAACATTTATCTAGGTTAACGTTAGAGCGAGCGGCCATGCCAGACGGATAATCCTCTTCATGTTTAACTAATCAAATTTTGTTGCATTTTATTGCGGCAGTTTGAAAAGGGCGGCTGAAACACTTAGCCTATACAGATAAACGCCCAACGCTGGTGTTTTTCTTTAAACAAATTCGTTTAGGCTTTAAAATAAATATTGTTTATGGGCTAATTAATGCCACAATAATTTGTTTATTTTATTGGCAACTTGTATTTTTCATTTTTGTTTTGCATTGAATACCATTGAATATTTGCATTGAATGCATTGAATATTTGCTGTGCACCGCAATGCCATCCTCCCATAGAAAGACACGTTAAGAGCCACCTATTTTCTTTATAATAAAGGGCTTCTATGGAAGGAAAATGCTTAACGTATAATTAAATGCATTGCGTTCATATTCTTTATCACTGAAGCTTTTTCTTTATTATAAGGGTGTATTATTCCATTAAAAAATGACTGTTTATAAGGTGACAATCCGTTATCTTGAAGATTTTTGTATTGTATTGTATCTTCTGTTATAAAGACGAAGATTGACATTTCGTTAATTAAACAAAATAAGAACACAATGTTGTAAAAAATAAACAACTTAGGCTATGTTCTGTTAGATGTGTTTTGACTACTTTTTGTTTAATTATATCTCTAGGTAATGAAGATATAGCATATTAACAAAAATAAATCTTATTAGGCCTATATAATATATCATATTAAAAAAAACTTATATATAAAATATAAAAAATCCTAGCCTATATAAAATATATTTTCAAAAAAGGGCCTCATTGATTAATTTTGCATGATTGGGGGCTTCTATATTTGCTTAAGCTTTTTGAACGTGTGATAAAGGTGCGATAGGCTGTAAATTTTATGTGGATAAAGGCATATTTTGTACATGACTACACATGTCCTTATAAGGGCAAAAAAAGATGTTGTTTTAACGACATAACATCTCGTTATTACGAGAAAAAGATGTCGTTTTAACGACATAAGATCTCGTTATTACGAGAAAAAGATGTCGTTTTAACGACATAAGATCTCGTTATTACGAGAAAAGATGTCGTTAAAACGACATAAGATCTCGTTATTACGACATAAGATCTCATTATTACCACATAAGATCTCGTTATTACGACATAATTGGGAGGAAAAAATAATATGTATGTGGCAGCAATGCGTCACCGTACGAAACAGCAGACTTGTAGGCTGTTAATAAATAATGGATACATACAAGCAGATGACAATACGTTATAATAACCGTAATTAAACTACTAAACCATACCTGTTTCATCTCTATACAGCACTCTGACTCTGTAAGCATTATTGTCCGACTCGAAATGAACGCCATTACTGAGAGTTTCTGATATTATCATCATTCCATGAGATGAATTTGTCCTGACAGACTGAGCGCGAGCTCATGAAGCTCCGCCCCCTGGGTCGTCCAGCAGCAGCTCATTTGCATTTAAAGGGCACACACTGAATCAGCTCGTTTTTCTGAGCCCCAAAAAATGTCAATTTAAACATGCTGTAAACGAGCTCAAACTTCACATACACACTCTGGGGACATCAGAGACTTATTTTACATCTTGTGAAAAGGGGCATACAACGGGACCTTTAAGACGAGGCTCATGTTTATAACAGTAATCTTGCGGGGTGGACTCATTTAAAGTAATGTAATCGTTTGGTTTTAGCCAGGTTTCTGTCAAACACAGCACATCTAGGTTATTATCTGAAATCATATCATTAACAATGAGTGCTTTTGAAGTAAGCGATCGAATATTCAGCAACCCAAGCTTTAGCATTTGCTCATCTGCATTATAGCTGTTTTTTTATTTGTTGAACATCAATTAAATTTTTAACCTTAGATAGGTTTAAACATTTTTTGGATTTCCAAATTCGGGGAACAGACACAGTCTCTATATGATGATAGCTAGGTGAAAGAGGCTCTATGTGATGGGATTTATCTGACCTGGGTGACGCAAGGCCGCTAGCAGACGGTTGGTTTAGCCAGTCTGTCTGCTTCCTGACCTGGTGCCCAATTTGTCATGTTTGAGCTCTAAGACTATGAGCCATATTACTAGATAGAAGAGCAGCACCATCCCAGGAGGGATGAATACCATCTCTTTTCAACAGGTCAGGTTTGCCCCAAAAACTTTTCCAATTGTCTATGAATTCTATATTATTACACGGACACCACTCAGACAGCCAGCGATTCAGTGAACACAATCTACTAACTATCTCATCACTCCTGCGAACAGGAAGGGGGCCAGAGCAAATTACAGTCCTTGACATCGTACTTGCAAGTTCACACACCTCTTTAATATTAATTTTGGTGATCTCCGACTGGCGGAGTCGAACATCATTAGCAGTTGTGTTGTAAGCAGTAAAACAGTCCAGGGCTGCGTTCTCCGAAACTACCTTAACGCTACGTCGTTCTTAAGTTGTACCTTAAGAAGTACCTTATCGTTAATACGTGGTTTCCGAAACCTTCTTAGTTAAGTATACCTTCTGTAAGTCATACGTTCGTAAGGTTGGTCTGGAGCGCTCTTAGCTATACCTTATCGCTGCTGACGGTTCATACCGCTAGTGGCCACCAAGTGGTACTAATGCGTACCACTTGCGTAGTGCTAAGCAAAAAGCTTTTTTACATCGCAGTTTAATTACACATAGAAAATTTTATATGAACATTTAATATAAAATCTGATTTAGTATTAAAATTACATTTTTACTTTACTTTAAAATTTTACACATAAAATACTTAAGTTGTTATAGCCTACACCCAGTGTAAGTGTTTTCATTATTAAAGTTTCCATACACTAATGGTTGTTAGCTTTTTTAATTACTATCCTAAGGCACATCAGCTGGCGAACCATTTGACAGAAAAGGTTTAGGAGTCTATAAAGAAAGATGAGTTTACACAAACTTTATAGTTTTAAATCAAAGACGGCGCCGTCCGTGGAGCCAGTTAGTGTATGTCAACTACATGGCTGGATAATCAGCATACGTTGTGGAGAACATTAACACACTTATGGCCGTAAGGGTTTGGGATTGCACACTTGCTAAATTATAAACACATACTCATATTTATTTCTGCATGTACATATTTCAATGAGCCCCGATAAATGCAGTTTGTAATATTTCTTTATAAAGAACATTGTTTTCTCAATACTTTACCTATACCGCTGTGAAGGAAAGAGCGCACAATCGATCATCGAGGCATCGATATCAACCTATTCAGCGCCTCCACCATGGACAGCGCCTGCTAAGGTCGAACTTAAGAAGGTTTACCTTAAGCAACATCCTAAGGTATAGTTCGGAGAACACACGTAGGAAAGGTATACCTGTAGTTAAGGTGTACCTTTTGAGTCTTCGTAGCGCGCTAAGAGACAACGTTATCGGAGAACGCACCCCAGTTCTTTATAGTCGAACTCATTTATTATGTTTGATAATGAACATTTCTGTCCACCCCAGACTGCTGATGGTCTTTATCTGTCCACCTCTGTGAAAATATCCACAGTTAAAAACACTGATTTATAGAAGACTGGACACATTATTCAGCTTGAGCTTATTGATGGAGAATATTATGGAAGCTTGTTTCCGCCACAAAATAAAACATTTTAAAAGATAATTGCGACTTTTTATCTCACAATTGCGGGATATAAAGTCAGAATTGCGTGAAATAAAGTGAAATTCTGGCTTTTTTTCTCGCAATTGCGACTTTATATCATGCAATTCTGGCTTTATATCTCGCAATTGCGACTTTATTTCTCAGAATTGTGACTTTATTTCTCACAATTCTGACTTTATATCTCGCAATCGTGAGAAAAAAAAGTCAGAATTGTCAGAAAAAGTCGCAATTATTATTATTCATTTATTATTCAGTGGCGGAAACAAGCTTCCATAGAATATAGAGTTCATGTTGGCTAGTTAAACATAGACATAACTGGACAATTATGTGTGAATTAAACTCTCATTATAGTATATATGTGTTTGTTATATTAGATTGTGTGTTATTAGTGAGTGACATCACAGGTGTCAGTCGCAGCATTATATACTAGCTTTATATTTTCTCTCTGTCAAACTGCCTGTCAAATAGTTTTTATAGTAAACTGTTTGTATGTTGTTGGTTTTGAATTGTTGGTAATACTTTACAATAAGGTCCCATTAGTTAACATTCGTTAATGCATTAACTGTATTTGTTAACGTTAGTTAGTCAACTGTTCATTGTTAGTTCATGTTAGTTCAGGTCCATTAAATAATATTGACAGATACAACTTTTGATTTTAATAATGTATTAATAAACATTGAAAATAACATTAACTGAGATGAATAAAAGCAGCTGACTCTTTGCTTCTGCCTTCTTCTGGTTCTTCACAGGTTCTCTCAGCCCAAACCTTCTGGGCTCGATATTCACCCGCTGCTGAACTGTCAGTCTTGTGTCCATATAGCTGATTCTGATCAGTGGCTTCAGATTGAGCCGTCGGCCTGTACAGATGAAGGAGGGTCAAAGTTCAGGGTCAGCACTGACCCAGGCCGTTACGAGTGTGTCAGGACCAGAATGCGATGGGTCTGTGACTGTGTCGTCACCCTTCAGTACCGTACCGTAGACGGACTCTTCCTCAACGCAGAGCTGGAGAGGCTGCAGTGCAACCGGATCGGTCCAGTGATTGACGTGACGGTGATCTCAGGGAAACTGGAGGAAGTTCATCTGCCCCATTACGCCTGTTTAGGAGAGTCTGACCCCTCTCTCAAAGATGCTGTGAAAGTCCTCACCGTAAAAGACGAGGGAATATCCACAGAACCTGCGCAGTTGACCCGATTCCATGCTAAGATTGTCCAACCATCCTTCTCTATTACAACTTTAATTATAAGTTGGATAATGGGATGGTACGAACACTGCGATCTTCTTCTCTACATGCATTCTAGAGATCCTCTCATTCTACATCTCTACTTGTTTCCAATTGATGATCATGCAAAAGAAAAAGTTAAGAAACAAAAGTTTCCAAATGACCCAATAGAGCATCCCAGACCTGGCAGGCCATTTTGCATGAACACGCCACACATTCTTGATGTTCCTGGTGCCTCTATCCATCCCAAAGAAGGGATCACACTCACAAGAAAAACTCCCCCAAACTACTTCAAGGTCAAGACTCGTCTGGAGAAAGATCTTCAAATGACTCTTATCAGAGAAGAGGATCAGGAGAAGGTCTGGGATGCAACAATTGACAAAGATGATCTTGATCAGATTCGTCCTAAGAGAGACGAGCCGCGTCTGAATAGTGAGGAAGGTAAATCACAGTTTTTTTTATAAGCATTGGCCATATCTCATTCAGGGGGTTACAAATGTCCAGATCATTGCAGATAAACTCTGTCAGCAGAAACTAATTCATGAGGAACAATATTCAGAAATCACACAAAGTTTAACCAGTCAGGAGAGCATGAGAAAGATCTGTGATATTATACGTATGTATAGTGACACTGTGAAACCTAAATTAATCTCAATTCTTTAGAAAGAGGAGCTTTACATTGTAGAACATTGTATTAATTGCTAATGACATTGCAAAGAAATCTCATATATACTTTCTTACTTATTGGTGAATTACCATTGTAAAATCCAACAGTTGTTCTAACACTCTTCAGTTAACTTTACTTAATGTATTAACTTAATTATAAAAATTCTAGTAATCTGTACTATTTACATACTATGGCTTGGTTACTCAGAAAACCCAAAGTTAGATTAATTGTTCGGTTTGAGTGACATTTCGTCAAGCAAAAAGAGTTTCTGAGGCAGGGCGATTATTAATAGACTTTTCACTCATTTGCTCCACTTCTGCAGTTTTCTTTCTCTGTTTGCATTCACTCGCTTCCCAAAGTAATTTTGATATTGAATTGTCAATACAATATTAATAGAGAACTTCACATAAGCTGACTTCATAAATTGATTTTCCTAAAATGTTTTTGTTTGAACTCACCATTATGATTATCAGTGTTATTTTCGGTTGGGCACTTGGAACTTAATTTATATTATTGTAATTCTAATCTAAAAGGTGACATAACTTCTAACTAAATCATTTACTAGTCTCTTTTTTACGTTGAATAATGGTCTTTTAAATTTGTATCGCTAACACTTGTGTCATTAACACCTTGTGGAACTTTTAATTGGGTTGCTATAATCCCACTATATTTGTGACAATATCTTGTAATTGCCCATGCTTGATTCACAGACTTCACCATTCAGCATGTGAAACACAACAGTGGTAACTATACTAAGTCAAGAGTAAATCTAAAGTAAATTATCAAGTTCTCTCTAAATGTCTTTTTTAGTTACTAGAATGCTAGTGTAAGTGAACTATACTCACTAAGCATTTGCCAGTACAACATACTATTTCCATTTCACTTTACTTAGTTTTTTTAAGGCAATCGGTTTGCATGCTTTTTTTAATTAGGAGTATCTAATTAGATTCTACAGTGTATACAAACCTTCAATTCGTAATCTAGCGGTGGGGGTTTTACGTCTCAGAATGTATATTTTATTAAGTTTACTCTTCTCTAGTTCATTGGAGAGTAATCTTTATAAGAGTTTATTACACGGCTGTATGGAATACTTGATTCTGACTGGTCAATCATACCATCCAGCGGTATGATATACCCAGATAACAACCGTTGAAAACAGAAACACAGGCTTATCCGGGTCACTGAAGTCAGCAGCGCTATATGCTCGCAAGGAACGGGTTTTACTTTGTGGAAGTTTTGCATTTGGTGAGCTGATAAAATATTTAAACTTAGTCGAATCAAAATTTTGTGTACAGTTAATTATGCCATCCAGTATCATGGACTCGCTCTCTGTTGTTTCATACAAATGCAGCTGTTGCCATTGTGACTATTGTGTTGTACACTGTTGGATTATAAGATACAAACAGGTATGATTTTAAAACGGTTTAATCGGAAATCAATACCTCAATAACACTTTAGAATACTGTTTCTTACTGCATAACTAATAATAATTACTGAAGAACTAATAGTTAATTAGCATCTGCTCTGGTGAGTCTTGTTTCGTGTGAAACATGACGGGATTAGGGATGAATGTAAACAGTGTGCCGCTTTGGTGCATTCCACTTAAATTTACATTTTTTTCATAATTAATGTAATCGATTACGTCGACACATCGTTCTTCTGAGTAGTTCTATGCAACTTAATTTACTAATTTGATTCCTTTTTGTAGGGAGGTGGTGAAACTTCGGCTTGCGTACTGTTGTAAAATGGATATTACAATTAATGTGCTATGGCAAGTTCATAGGAGGAGCTAAAATATATCTACATTATACACACACAATAATTTTACAGCATTATTTAGCTCAAATAATTCATTTAGATCATGTAAATGTGTTATTCAGTCCTTCCATGGTAACATATAATGTTTTTGCACCTCTGACTACTAATTGTACTATACTCGTAAAACATGTTTTTTTTTTTATTTGTTTCCTGCTTTGTTTGTGACTCGCTGAAAAATCACTGACTGTTCGACAAGAGTTTGGATGAGATGCCTCTAAGAGACGAGACCTGATCTAACCCTAACATTTGAATACTTCGAATCATGTGTTTAGAGTGAAAAATACTGAAGATCTTTTTCTTTTTGTCCTGCAGAAGTGAATCAGCAAAGGAATATGGCGTCTGTTAAAGAGCTGCTCGTGAACTCACTGAGGGATCTAGTAAAAGATGAACTGAAGGAGTTTCAGTGGTACTTGAGGAATCATGAGCGTATTTCAACTTCTGAAATGCAGAACGCAGATGTCTTTGACACAGTGGACACGATGGTGGCACGTTTAGGACCAGAAGAAGCTGTGAAGATCACAGTGAAGATCCTGAGGAAGATGAACCAGAATAATCTGGCTGAAGAGTTGGAGAACAAACACAAGGAAGGTAATGTTTAAACAGTACATTTAAATGTTTTCTTTCATTGTAAGGAGTGACTGTTTAGTACTGTGAGGGATTCAATGTGAAAAATGAAGTCATTGTTAAACTCAAATGTTTCTCTTTGTTCAGCTGATGTGTTTGTGTAATCTGATGTTTCATCTTTCTCTCACAGCTCGGACTGAGGGCAACATGAAGGCTTCTTCCACTTGCTGATTCAAAACAGATCAAGGGTAAATAATGATAAACGTCGTTCCCTGTATCACTTCTCACGCATGCATTCTGGAAACAAAACAGAGTTGATGGGGATTATGTCCAGTGAAATATTGTGTGATGTGAAAAATGTAAACCACAGCAACTTCATGATACAAAACAGTTGTGTAGTGTGAAAGGAACAGCGATATGATGATTTTATGTAGTGTATACCCGGCTTAAGACAGGGGTTCTCAACTCTGGCCTTCGAAGTCCACTTTCCTGCAGAGGCCAAGGGCATTTCTCAAGTACGCAAAGTTCTGACACTCGTCCTCTGTAGTTCTGACGTTCGTCCTCTGTAGTTCTGACGTGTGTCCTCTGTAGTTCTGACTTGCCAAGATCGACTCAGGAGAACGAACTCTTGAGGACGCAGGTCCGGTAATTCTGCTAATGGAACAGAAGAGTTCTTGATAATGTCACTCAGCTCGCTCTGCTACTCTGGTTATCTCGTTATGTATATTTTAAGCAACAATAAAACAAAATATGTTATAAAACACCACAATGCCTCTTTTAATAGTGACACAAATGTGGTTCAGGCAAAGCATACATTGATTATCTTCACTGGATGTATATTTATAACAAAACAAAATATAAAACACAACCCTGCTTCTTTTTTTTAATGTCAGTTTTAATTATCAATAATAGCCATTATAAAAGTATAAGTAAAAGGTATAAGAAGCTTTATAGGAAATAAAGCAGAAATTCTGTCAAATGTACAAAGCAGCGCTCTAGTAGGCTACAATGGTAAAGATAAATAGCCTAAATATATAAAGTTATTCATTTTACCGTCAGCAAAAAAGATTTGCCAATAGATTCATAAGACCAAAGATTGCCCATTAAATATAGACAAGACGAATTATATCTCATGTTTAACCACTACAGAGACATCAGAGCCAGCGGCAAACGTCAGAAGGACTAGCCGAGGATAGGATGTTCCAGGTTAATGCAGGGTTCCCGCGGGGTCTTAAAAAGTCTTAAAAAGTCTTAAATTCTGAACTTTAAATTTAAGGCCTTAAAACGTCTTAAAAACAGCCAGATTTTCATCCGCGGTCTTAAATTTCATTTAGTCAGGTCTTAAAAAAGATTTTACCCTCCTTCATTTCAAACGCTGGCCGCAGAAAGTTATTACAAAGTAGCAAAAAAGTATCGAAGTCGCTCCCCAAGAGGCAGTTCACATATCGCGTCTTTTTCGCGCTCAAGTTCATTCAAATGTAGGCGCCGGTAAGCGCGCTTATAACTGAAGCGACGCGCTCGTTTTTTTCCAGGCGCAGCGACATGAAAAAAGACATGAAGGATGCGGGTGCACCGGTAACACTACCGGTGTTTTTCTCTTCTCCGTAAATAAATCTTGTAACAGAGCTACAGCAAGTGTTTTTCGGCGGTGGAAATCCATTAGCCACTAAAACTTGTTTGTCATTGTGGAGAGCGCAGTGCATGGTTGCATAGCAACGACAGTCGCCACGGGGAAATCGGACCGAATTTTACTATTAATAATAAAAGATAAGCTAAACTGTATTGTAAATGTCAGTAAATAATTTTTTATAAAAAGAATGAGTCAAAAAAGATAAATTAAAGTCTGAAATATGTGAGGTTTATCTTTTTATAAAAAACTTTTTTGTCAACTTTATTTGAACTTGTACATGTTAGTATATGACATGTTGCAAGACACTTTTAAAATCTGGCTATCATTTTTAATCTTATTATTTTAATGTTTATGTTAGTGTGTATTGATGCTAATTTTATTTGTTATTTGCTGTTTTTCGACATAAAACTTGGTGAGTTGATTTCATTGTGTAGTATTAGCACTTTTTGAACAGGATTCTGTGATAACAGTGGTAATTTTTGGCACTATAATAATTAAATGAAATGTTCATGCCATTTCATCTCTAGTTATGATCAACTATGATCAGCTAAAATCAACTAATTATGTGTTTTTTACAGTAGGCCTATAATATGCAAAGTACAATTTTCTATAAAAAAAATTATATCTGATTCTGTTCTTTTCTCTGACACGCGTTGTTGGGTCTGGAAGGTTACTAATGTGATTGCTTTATCTGTAAATTAAGTTAATGCTTTTTCAATTACTGAATTCATTGAAATAAAATGAATTCTTTGATTTGAATATTTTTTTGGCAATGCGTCGTGTAGGTCTTAAATTTCAATCTTTATGGTCTTAAAATGTCTTAAAAAGGTCTTAAATTTGACTAACTGAAACCTGCAGGAACCCTGTAATGTTAATGAACGCTGATCGCCTGGATCTCACAACTCCCAAAACATCAGATCAAATTTTCAAATAGGCGCTATCTTTATATATAATCCACAGATTTGAGCTTTAAACAACTACATTATTGCCTGAAAAACTCTTAAAACTACATTTCGTGACACAATAACAGTAGTATTTTTAAATTACGCAGGTTTTCTCATCCGCTATTGGTGCTTGCTGGTTAGAGCTAGATGCATTCTGGGATACCTGGCTGTCTCAAGTCCACAAAAGTCTCCTCTCGATGCATCCTGGGTAAAAGGGGCGGAGCAAGAACACATCTGGGGATTTGAACTGTATTAGCTAGATGTGAACTTTGAATTGGAACAGATGACGTTTCAAGTCCTCAAAAACACAAGTACAGACGAGAACGCATATTGAGAAACGGCCCAACCTTGATCAAACTCTCCTGCCTGTAACTTTCTACAGTAGTAATCCTAAAGCCCTTGATTAGCGAGTTCACATGTGTTTAATTAGAGCTGGAGCTAAACTCTGCAGAAAAGAGGAACTCAAGGAACAGAGTTGGGAACTCCTGCTCTAGGACCGATTAGGAAAAAGTAGGTTTAAAAAATAATGAAACCAAGTGATTGAGACTGCACAGACCAAGGCATTTCAGTTACCTTACAAGCTGTTGTCCCTTATGGAACGAAAAAATATTTCCATATATTTCTGATCAATATATTAAATGCTTTAAATATACTGAAAAGAATATATGAAATAATATATGATTCTACAGCGTCTCTGACACTCACACACTCACACACACTCAACACCACATTCACTGAAGCCCTCTGTGCTGGATTAGCTCTCAGGCATTAAGACATGGGTACGTAAGTGAAAGACACCTGATGCGCATTCTTAAATTGATTGGGCTTTTTCGTCAGAAATTTGAATTTGAATGAAATACTCGGGTCACGAATAAAGTCCCGTTTAAGGCAATAAACAAAAACAAATTATGAGAAACTTGAACAAATAACAAAGTAAATTATGACCGGGGTAAAAGGAGGAGCCAGTGTGCGTCCCGTGTGAAGATTCGATTATTCCCACATGTAATAAAACTCGTAGCCACGAGAAACAGATGAAACATTAAGTCGTGGCCACGAGAAATTGATGCTGTTCCCTCAACATATTAAGTCGTGGCCACAACTTATAATCACGTTCCCACGAGATATTATGACGTTCCCTCGACTTAATATCACGTTCCGACGTGTTTATATGTTGTGGCCACGACAAAAATAAATGAACCGAACATGTCCCCTCCCGGTCACCGTACATATGCAATTTCCCCTCTAGATGGGAGAAAATCTCACACAGTGTAGCTTTAAGACTTCTAAGTATACTTGGCTTGTAGTTGTTTCCACTTTAGATAGAGTAGCCTATTAAATACTTTTAAAGATAGTCTTAAAAACTTACATGAAAACTTTCAATTATACTTGCAGTAAACTACTAGTTCAGTAGTTTTATACTGAGAGTATACTTCAAAGTGTCCTTTCATCAACTAAAAAATGAACTACAAGTATTAAAATAGTAAACTTATAAGTTCACTTGAAGTACAGATGCAGTACAAATGAGAATCGTAGTTGTGAACTAGTTGTGAACTTAAAATTTACTACTGTTACACTTAAAAGTACACTTTTATATACTAAAAAGTGGGTCAATGTAGTCCCATGCAGTATTGAAACAGTTCACTTTCAAGTTTACTACTAGTAGCCTACATTGATATTAGTATACTTACTACATAAAGTGTACTTAAAAATATGCTTGATCTTTACTGAAGTATACTTCATAAAATGACCTTGAAGTATACATCTTTTCCGTAAGGGCTGTCTGTGCATAACACACTCGATCTCACTCTTTCATTCTGCCTCTCTCTGTGCTCCAGGTTCTCTAACCTCGAGAAGCATCGGGAGAATGATCTTCAGATGAGAGAGGAGGATCAAACACTGCAACAGCTGAGAAAGACACGCTGCGTCTGAATAGTGAGGCAGATAAAGCATCATTCTTAAATAACTGGCCAGATCTCATTCAGAGAGTTAAATATATTGGAAACATTGCAAATGAACTGCTTCATCCTAAAATAATTAATGAGGGACAATATTCAGAAATCACACATGTCAGTTTAACTGTCAGGGTTCTGCCCTGTCAGCTTTGTCTGTGTTGTCTTTGTTTCATGTCTCTATGTTTGTGTAGTGCTTAAACACATGGCTTTGTCTATGTTTGTGTTGGCCATGTGCTCCTCTGTTCCTGCCTCCTTGTTTCCCGGCTCAACGCCCCCTTGTCTAGTTGAATCCTCATTTGTCTGAGTGTTGTCACCTGTCCCTCATGTTCTCTGTGTCCTTGTTTGAGTCCTCGTTTACCTGAGTGTGTTCTCCTGTGCCTCTTGTTCTTAGCTCCCTTTATATGTGTGCTCTTGCCCTCATGTGTTGCCAGTTTGTTGGATGTTGTACTTCTGTGTCGATTTGTCACTCTTGTCTGTGCTCTCTCACCCAGCTCCTGTACCGGAGTCTCCTTGTGGAGTTATTTCCTCAATCTCGTCTGTGTATCCAGGCTTCTGGAGGTCGTTTGGAATTCCATCATCCAGTTTGCACACGTGCTGGGTTCATCCATGTCACTCTTCCTCTTCTGAGGTTGTTTATCCTGGTTGCCCGTCTGCTATACGTGGTGTTTTGAGTATAACCCCTGTTTCTGCTTGTCTACTATAAACTGCTTGCTTGTGTTTGGATCTGCGACTCTCGTTCTGATAGAGCGAACCGACCACATCTTGTCATCTGTCAACTGTTTGTCAATAAACCTGTTAACACTCGTTCTGCATTTGAGTCCTCCTTATCCGTGACATTAACCAGTGTCAGTAATCCAAATAAAGTTTAATTATAATATTTATGTCAGTAATTCTCAAGCGATATGCCAGTATTTGTTCACTAATGCTGTATTCAGTAAACTATTTTGTTGCTTAAGAATTTAACATTTGGAGAAAAGCGTTGTATATTTCAGTGCATGGAAATATTCTGAATGATAGACACTGAATAATGTGCTGTAAAGTAAGACTCATGGGATAATGCACAAAAAAACTAATATTTCATTTATTTATTTTGAACTCAAATTCCCCAGTGACATCATACTATACCCCTAATGGTGGGTAAGTTGAGCCACTTCTGTGTCACTAGCTCTATTTCTGTGTCCTTATGATCCTTTCCTTTATTTGTCCTGATAGAAGACAGCTGAAATATGATGTGTTGTATAATAATGCTGAAGCACAGATATTTGGCAGTGAAGAATATGTTCTCTGAGCTTCATGTCCTCTACAACAGTCTCAGCCTTCCTCCAACGTCAGGACACCTGAACGAAGCTCCACAAAATCTGTCCGATTAAACATTATTCAGCTGGAGTGTCTAAATCACTTCAACAAAGAGCAGAAAAGAAGTGTCCAGTGATGCTCTTCCCATGAAAGCAGCTGAGCGTTCTGATGCTGTAGAAGCCGAATGTGAGATTCGTCACGTAGAGCTGGAATATTTCTTCTCATGTTGCTCCATCAAGTCATGGTTTAGTCTGTAGTTGCAGACTAAACAAGATCATATTTGTGTGTGTTTATAATCAAAGACACACAGAAGGTGTTCAGGGTCAATATGACAGACTGAAGTGTGTGAAATATTTCTGATGGTAACGAATCCTCCTCAGATTAGACAGAATCATCTGGAAGGAAGACATCAGATATCAGCGAGTGTTTGTTTCAATCTCAACAAGCTTTGATTCTCAGTAGAGACTGTAGTTTCAGACTCGGCCTTATTTAGTCTTTCTTGGATTATGAGGCATTAGTGTTTTTCATTCTCTCAGTTATTAATGGTGTCTGTGCTGCTCTTTATTTCAGTGAATGGAGACAAAACCGTTAAACGTCGATCACTCAGCGCTCGCAAAGGGAGTCTGACAGGAGCTTTTCTGAGGGAAACTTCATCACTAACTCTGTGCTTTTACTTCACCACAACTGACTTTCAGGACGTTATGAACATATGTGAGAGTAATGCCATCATTTTTAGGTGTAGAAGCGGATAATAATAAGAGTAAAGCTCTGGTAATGTGTCGATTACTGAGATTTAGGGCGCTTTCACACTAGCACTTTTGGTGCGCACCCGGGAACCGTACCCAAGTCCGATTAAAGAGGTGGTCTGGGGTTCGGTTCATGTGAACTCGGGTATTGCTTCGCTGCTGATATGAACGCAATCGAACCAAACCACGGAATTGAACCGCTATTCACTTTCAGAACTTCGTTCTTCTGATGAAACTGAAACCTTGTTAGCTGTATGACGAAAACATACAATCACAACTGGGAAACACACATAAAAATTCTAACATTTTCATAATGTTCGAGCTGAAAACGAGGGGATTCACAAGAACGCCGGATCAATGTCGCGTGAAGGTAAAAAACTCCGACAGCAATATCTGAATATACGCGACTCCCTCAGAAAGACTGGAAGCTCAACAGAAGAGAAGGAGAAGTTTCCGTGGTTTGATGCGATCGACAACATTATTGGTTCTAGGCCCACAAGTGACCCTCAAAACATAATCGAATCACATCCACCGACACCATCCCTCCATGACACCCCTGACGACCAACAAGAAGATCTGTCAGCTCCAAAACCTTCATCCCAAACTACAGATGAGCTAACGAGCCGTGAGTAACGCTATATTGCTCTAACCTGTGGCTTATGTTATTGCTAAATGTACAATTAATAAAATGGACATTAATCATGAATGCATATCCTATTCTTAATTTTGTTAGAAACTGAAAGCATGGTGTAAAAACAAGCAGCTTATTGCGTTTCTTTTTTAGAAATGGTAATTAATTTTTCATCTGTATATGAGTAGCAGACACGCTTTGGATAATGTGGGACATTCTACCAGAAACGTACATTATCTGTCCTTGAATAGTTTCTGTGAATAAAAAAGTATTTCATCCAAAAATTTCTAAAACGGGCTCATAGTTGATTTCTGTGAGTTGTTCTGTAAAGGAATATGTCATTCATTAGGTTCTCAGATATTTTTTTCTTTATTAAAAACACTTTTGAAAATTACAAATCCTGTCCATGTCCTTGTCCTCAGCCAAATTGGAGCTACAGCTTTCATAGTTTTGTTATGCTAAAAACGGTTATTTAGGAAAAAAAACTCCATCAATAACAAGTTTAAGCTGTTATCATTCACATCAACTGATCAAAAACATGAAATTATATATAAATTCTACAAATAAATTCTATTTTACAACTGTCCCCATGTTTTGGTCAGTCCTGTCACGTTTACATAAAACTCTACGTAAAATGTGTGAAATACGCCTTTAAGGGTATCACTCAGAGGAAGTGACATCATTTGACCCAGGTGAAGCTGACATTGATCAAGGCTGAATTCTGTCATTGAATTGTATGATTTCAAGCTTGTTTTTGTATGTTTTTTTTTAGGAAGACGAGCTAAAGGGTCAGGCCCTGTCACGGTTAAACATTCCAGAAAATAATGAAAATGTTTTAAATCCAAAACATGTCTAAAAAGGTTACTGAAATTCCTTGCTTGCATGTTAACAGTTTTTATGCTAGCATGCTAGCAGGCTGAGTAATGGCAGTTGACAATGGCCAACCGTCAGGCCCTGTCACATTCCTGTGTGACACGGCCTTACAAATGAATGTTATTGTTCTTTTTTATTACATTTATTACATTTATTATGTATTTAACGCATGCAATAGTAAAATGAAGGCCCAGGTGCTTGAGTTTTATACAGCTGTGGCCATGGAAGTGATTTAAACACCTGAATTCAATTATTTGGAGGGCTGTCCCAATACTTTTGGCAATATTGTGTATGTCCTTGGCTGAATTTGACCATAGTCTAATATTACATTAAAATTAAAATTATAATAATAATTTAAAAAAGAAATGGCAATCAAAACTTAAATAAAGAACACAAAACATAACTGCGTATAAAACTGTATTTTATTCAATCATAAAACATGCTGAGATGGCATGATATGTGTTTCTCATAGTTTAACATGTCCTCCATATGACTCAACGTTCAGATTTAAGAAAAATATATTTTTTCCCCCAAGATTTTTTATAAGTGGAAATGTACGTTTCTGGTAGAATGTCCCATGTATCAATATTTCTGGATAATGTGTTTATAAAGCAACAGGGAAAATATGTGTTGGTCCAGTGATTGGACACCATTTCTTTTTCTTGTTAACTATTTAATCACGTTTGTCTTTACTAGTGCATTTAGTTCTGCATAGAAAGTACAGTTTATTATTTTCTGATTATATGAGCCATGCATAATTATAGAACAATTAGCCAAATGCTGTTAGCAAGAGTTCGACTTGTTCTGTGGTGTCAGATGGTATGCATGTAATCACATATGTCATCACAATGTTTTCCTTTAAACATGCACAATTTAATTAAGTTAGGCTCTGTTGTTAATCTGACATGTCTACTGATCAACCTTTCAGGAGAATCTGACCCACCCAACTCTACCCAAGCAGAGAACATGCGGCCCAGAACAGTCGGCGAGAAGAGAAAGGCAAAGGTTGACCTAACAAGCATGTTGGAGTCATATGCAGAACTACAGAAGAAACAACATGAGGACTTCATGCCGGCTGAGCGAGTTCGTCAGCATCAGGAGAGAGAGTCTCTGGACAGCTGGATGTGGAGGAGCGCCGCTACCGAGCTCAAAGAGGGGAACGTCAGGAATATAATAGGATGTTCATGACAGTGCTTAACAGAGTGTTGGACACTTCTGCACCCCCACAGTTACAGCCAGATCCTTTACCTCATGTTTACTCAGCTCAGGACAACACAACACACACACACACCTGCATCGTCATACTCCACATTCACTCTTGTTCAGAAGTGCCCTACACACACACACCAGAGACAGCACGTCTCCATCCTATCAGGAGTTAGAGGGTTCAGAATAGGCTAGAAAGCAGTTTAGTTCAGGTCTTCAGAAGAGAATACTTTAGTTTGATGTTGTCTGTGTTTAAGGTGCTTTCACATGAGCAGAGTACGCCCAACAATACATAGGCTATGCTTTCTTCTGTAATTGTTTAATGGTGTTCATGTTTTTCATCAAAAGTTAGAATCTGGAGCTCTTTTTGTTGACCTTACATTGTTGTTCAGATATTACTATAACTTATTAACACTTTTACTCTTCATATGGAGCAGTGCTTTTATCAGAACATGTCTAGAAGTGTTTAATAATCGGCTCTCCTACTGTGCCTTTATTCTGAGTTCAGATCTATTCTTGAGCTGCTTATTGTACTTTCAATAAAAGTTCTTGACATGTTTCTTGTCTCCCTTCTTTTTTATTGACAGATTAACTTATAATGTGAACAAGTTGTTGTCATACAAAACAGCAACATGAGTTGTGAAATACACAAACACTTGATATGTTAAAGCAATAGTACATTTCTCTAGTCTAGCTCACATATAGAGTATCCAGTAGTGATTGTACAGATCTTCCAGCTCTGTTTAAAACATATTTCATACAATAGCCTTAATTACATCAATGGAATATACAATTAAATGAATAGAATGAATGACATAGAAATGAATAGAAAATGAAACGCAGCCGAACAATGTTTAAATTATAAACTAAATTAAAGGAAAGTTCATGCTTAATTCACTAAATCATGTTTTAATCATTTTCAGTATTCAGTTATCTTATCAAAAGATGGAAAGCACAATTAAACACTTGAGAAATAAGAGCATAGGACATCTCTAATTGAGTTGGCAGTGTTGTTTGACTGAAGGTCATTGAATCACTGGACTCATTTACTCCATCATAGTCTTCATCATTGTCTTCATCATAGTCTTCATCATTGTCTTCATCATAGTCTTCATTGTGAATGTCACAGAAAGTGTGAAGCACACGACACACAGTGATGGCAGTGTTGATATGTTTGATGTCACAGTCGTACCTTTCCATCTCCCCTTGAGACGGCCCAAAGCTCTCTCGATGGTCATGCGTGCCTTGCTTAGCCTGTGGCTGAAGACAGCCTGTGCCGGTGTTGTTCCTCTGTGTTCTGCGTATGGTTTCATTACCCATCTGAGAAGAGGATACGAGAGCAGCATCCCCTAATAACACTATAGGCACATCAACATCATTAACTCTTTCTCGAACTCGAGTTCAGAACAGGCAATCGAGCCAAGTGTGAAAGCGCCCTTATATATTCTACACGAGCGCACACTGGACTGTCCTGTTTAACACACGAGGGCCGTATAATCGACTATGAACAAAACGATTTAATGTAAAACACTTTTCAGATGATAATTTTTTTCCATTCCTGGAGAGACTTGATGTGACTGATGTCTGGAGGACCAGATTCACTGACACTAAAGCTTTTGGTAACGCTTTAGATTACAGCCCGGAAAGTACTGCGTAATTAAAATGAAAGTACAGTGTAACTTTCGGTAATTACAGTGTACCTATAAAGTACTTACGTGTAAGTATAGGGGAACAATATGTAAAGTCTTGGGAATAAAGGGGTAACAACCAGGAAAATACTGCGTTATTAAAACGAAATTACAGTGTAACTTTCGGTAATTACAGTGTACCTATAAAGTACTTACGTGTAAGTATAGGGGAACAATATGTAAAGTTTTGGGAATAAAGGGGTAACAACCAGGAAAATAACAAATTATTTAGGCAAATTATTTAGACTAAGTATTTTAGAATCTTACTTTTGGGAGCAATTTAGCGAGTACATACACTGCACCTTTTTGTAATAATAGTGTACAAAAATACATAAAGGCTTTTTTTAAATCACGGGGTACATATCAGTGCATTTATAAAGTAGGCTAATTTGTTATTATTGCAAAGGTGCACTGATTAAGTTTCAAGGCAAGTAAAACTATTGCAACTTTTTTTTTTTTTAAATGCTGGGAAAATATACTCTTGTTCCATGTAGTTACAGGGTAAGTATGACATTGCGGGCTGTAAATTAAAGTGGTGCTTCTTACCCTCTTGTTTCATGTAGTTACAGGGTAAGTATGACATTGCGGGCTGTAAATTAAAGTGGTGTTTCTTACCCTCTTGTTCCGTGTAGTTACAGGGTAAGTATGACATTGCGGGCTGTAAATTAAAGTGGTGCTTCTTACCCTCTTGTGTCATGTAGTTACAGGGGTAAGTATGACATTGCGGGCTGTAAATTAAAGTGGTGCTTCTTACCCTCTTGTTTCATGTAGTTACAGGGTAAGTACAATAAAAACACATGTACACACACAATCTGATATCACTCGGAAAACTTTATTTGAAAAACAACTTATTTCAAAACGGATTTACAGCACTTTGTTTCTCTTGCTTGGTTTCCTCCTCCTCTTGTTCCTCTTCTTCTGAAGTGAAACGATAAGCGTTTGTAAGAAAAATACCAAATATTTTACATTTTTAAACTGTTGACTATCGCTTCCGACCAACTGTCACCTGCGCGTTCATGAGAGGGTTGAGAGAAAGTATAAATACAAGTTGTCCGCGTCCGAGCTGCGCAGCTGTCGTGTACGCGTCCAAACTGGAGTATAACAGAGGCTTAAAGCCTCTTCGGTATTCGTTTTTCGG
Organism: Rutilus rutilus; assembly: GCF_951802725.1. Lineage (NCBI taxonomy): Eukaryota > Metazoa > Chordata > Actinopteri > Cypriniformes > Leuciscidae > Rutilus > Rutilus rutilus. Next base: position 60,434,668 of record NC_140210.1, read on the forward strand.
TAAGCGCACCGAAAAACCAATGTTGAATTATTATTTTTTTTAATGTTTTTATTATTGCTCACAACAAAATACAAACAATAACAGATAATAATAATGAAAAACAAACCATGCAGAAGAACAGAGACACCAGTTCTCGTGCACGTTTCACATCAAACTCCCGCGAGAATGCAATGAACGCTGAAAGCTTCACCAAACGCGAAGCCATTCAAGCCGCCCCATGAAGCCGACTCTCATGCACTCGCTGGTGAAAGTTGGTCGGTAGCGAAAAGATGAGTAAATTATGAGAACATTTCTGGGTGTACTGTATTTTCTTGTAATACATAATACAGAATAGAAAAAGACTCCTTAAGATTAGGCTAATAATCAGTGGAACGATAGAAAAAGAGGAGGACCAAGAGGAGGAGGAAGCCATGCAAGAGAAACAAAAAAGGACAAAACATGCTACTTTCTGTCAGGACTTTAGAATTTGAAATGAAAAGTTGATTTAAAAAAATGATAATAAATTAAATAAATAAGAAGTGTAATATGTTGTAAATCTGTTTTGAAATAAGTTGTTTTTCAAATAAAGGTTTTCCAAGTGATGTCAGATTGTGTGTGTACATGTGTTTTTTATTGTACTTACCCTGTAACTACATGAAACAAGAGGGTAAGAAACACCACTTTAATTTACAGCCCGCAATGTCAAACTTACCCTGTAACTACATGAAACAAGAGGGTAAGAAGCACCACTTTAATTTACAGCCCGCAATGTCAAACTTACTCTGTAACTACATGAAACAAGAGGGTAAGAAACACCACTTTAATTTACAGCCCGCAATGTCAAACTTACTCTGTAACTACATGAAACAAGAGGGTAAGAAACACCACTTTAATTTACAGCCCGCAATGTCAAACTTACTCTAACTACATGAAACAAGAGGGTAAGAAACACCACTTTAATTTACAGCCCGCAATGTCATACTTACCCTGTTACTACATGGAATACTTACAGTCTAAATAATTTGCCTAAATAATTTGTTATTTTCCTGGTTGTTACCCATTTATTCCCAAAACTTTACATATTATTCCCCTATACTTACACGTACGCACTTTATAGGTACACTGTAATTACCGAAAGTTACACTGTAATTTCGTTTTAATAACGCAGTATTTTCCTGGTTGTTACACCTTTATTCCCAAGACTTTACATATTGTTCCCCTATACTTACACGTAAGTACTTTATAGGTACACTGTAATTACCGAAAGTTACACTGTACTTTCATTTTAATTACGCAGTACTTTCCGGGCTGTAATCTAAAGCGTTACCAAGCTTTTACCTGGAGAAACAAGACCGCTTCTCATTCCTCTCATATAGACTTTTAGCTGATCTCTGAATCTACTGATATTCACTATATTTTAGTTGATATTCTTCAGTTCTCCTGACTGACTGTACGGCTATCTATATAAAGACTAAGCTCTCTGTAAGCACTTATTAAACCATATTAAACCACAATAAAGTATGACCATATTAGCCCGGTTCTGTCAAAACTGCACTGGCTCCCTATTAAACATCGCATCAATTTTAAAATATTGCTGATTACTTACAAAGCACTAAATGGTTTAGCTCCGCAGTACTTGAGCGAGCTCTTAACGCATTATACTCCTTCACGTCTATTGCGATCTCAAAATTCCGGCCAGTTGATAATACCTAGAATATCTAAATCGACTGCTGGCGGTAGATCCTTTTCCTATTTAGCACCAAAACTTTGGAACAGCCTTCCTACCATTGTCCGGGAAGCAGACACACTCTGTCAGTTCAAATCTAGATTAAAGACACATCTCTTTGACATAGCGTTCACATAATACATTATAGACTTCTATAATTCAATATTAGGCTGCATAGATTAGGTCAGCTGGAACCGGGAACACTTCCCATAAATCCTGATGTACTTGTTACATCATGAGAAGAATGGCATCTACGCTAATTTTAGTGTCTTTGTTTATCCCAAGGTTTTCCCGCAGCCTGCCGGATCCAGGCCGTTTCCAGATCTGATGAAGGACCTTCGCCTGGACCCGATGACAACGCAGTGCTGAAGGGCCAACTAGTCTCTCCCTATGGAGGATCCCTTTCCCACTCTACAGATAACGCGTCGTCGGGAAAACTCAATTTGCGTATCTACCCCGAATTGATAAAATAAAATAAAATTCTGAATCAAAACTATAAGGAAACACCAGTAATTTGTTTAGGCTTGGTTTGTAGGGAATTCCAAACCTGCACACATATATTCAAACGCACATAACTATAGAACCCGTTCTTAATGCGCATCTGAACGCCATCAGCGTTTCTCACAGGTTCACGTTTAAAGTCTGTGTAGAGAGAATGGTGTCGTCTTGGCGGCCCTAATTTAAAAACAAATGATCGTTGCGACGGAAGCGAATCAATCAAAACTAACTTTAGCTGGAAAATAACTTTATTAAAGAACCGCTATAAAGCCAAAACAATCTTACGTTAAATTATACATTTATCTCTGTAAAGCTGCTTTGAGACAATCTACATTGTTAAAAGCGCTATATAAATGAAGATGACTTGACTTGACTAAACCATCATACTGACGTTAAATATCTGTCTTATATAATACCATAAACTTAAAGTTACATATTTTGTTAACCATTATTGTAAAATAGCTGTAATGAACGCTGTTTTAGTAATAATTGGGAGTTAGTTAAATATGATATTGGTAAATGAATGAGAAACTAAGTGAGTAAAACTGAGGAAAAGGCAGTAATTAATGAAACTTCTGCTCTTATAATCACAGACCCCTGGAAATCTCTCAGATGATCAAACTGTTTGCTTCATAAATGACAAAACCAGCTTGATGATATTTACAGATGTAAAGAGAAGTCTAACGCCATTATTACAGCATTTCTGAGCTTAGAGATTGAGGAAGTCATGATGTCACACACTCCAGTATACAGTAGGAGGCGCTAAACATCCTTCACGACAGAACTAAACCCGCCAGAACACTGAATGAAGAAGAAGAGAGATGGGCGGGGTTTATCGTTGATATCTGAGCCCTCTGCGCATGCGCATTCAGAAACCGAAAGTAAAGAAGATCCTGAGGAAATGTAAATTCACCTTCAGAAGTCTTGAAACATATATAGTTATCACATCACGGTAAGTTCATTTATCTGTTTCAGATATCATGCCATATTATTGTAAAATGTTTTCTCGTCGCTATCATATTAAACTCGATCATCAAATTTTAACGGTCATTTTTTGGACTTGTGACGCATGTAAAAGTGAACAAGTTCATCTTCAGGATTATAATAATATCGAGCTCTAGGGATTCTGGGATTTTTTACAATATGAAATATACAGAGGTGGAGAGTAAACATGTAAACCTGAGCACTTCCGGTCTCCTGAAGGCCAGGCGTCGACTCACAGACGATCAGCTTTAGTGAAGATTGATTATGACAAACTGGTGTATTTCTGATCCCTACAGAATAGAATGTCTGGATTGTGATATTTAAAGGAAGAAGCCCGATTAGATAATATGATCAATTATTTATGCTAATGCTTTTCACCTATGTGAAAATACTAAATATTAACAATAATAATAAAGAAGCAACAATGTGCAATTTTGAAAAAGTTAAATGGATTTCATTTGACCCTTATAGACCTTTTCAACTCATTTCACAATTTGTGAAACATTATGACTGAAATCTGAGTTGTTGTGATTCATAGTGATTGTATTTCTTGCATCTGATTATTTAATTGCATGAAAACTCATTATTGTGGAGGGAGAGCAACTATTAATCATTATAAAAGTGTAACCGGCTGGATGTGGAAGCGTTCAGAGAGTTCTTCATCAGATGTGCTGATCAGTCAGTGTGATATGAGCTCTGGCACAGAGAAGCTGTCAGTGAGTCTCTCTACAGCAGCAGAAACACATGAAGCTTCTGAACAGAGAGAGATTCAGGCTTTTCCTCCTGCTGTTGAAGTTCAGTGTTCAGTGAGACTCAAGAGCATCAGTGAGACACTGACGGTGGGTAATGGAGACTGAAGCACTGATCCACTTCATCTCAGAGGTTCACATCTGGCCTTTGTGCAGTCAGACCAGTTCTTCCACAGTAAACCAGTACTTTATGGACTCCAGAAGAAAAGGATCCTCCACAATCTGCTGCAACTACAGTCTGAACGCACAGAAATCTCTAGAGAGTCGTTGTGTGTGTAGTATTGGGATTTGATTTTACTGTACTTACTGGAATAGTCTTAATCTCTTATGTAGTCTTACTAAATAGTCTTTTCTCAGTGTTTCCTTATGCAGATCTGAAGTCAGTTTCTCATTATGGAGAACAGAGAGAGCTGTGAGAGATCTTCATCTCCAGATCCCAGCTGTGTGTCTGTGAAGAGTGACGGATCAATGACTCATCCTCCTTTATTCAGTGATGATGCAGTGACCTCTGACCCCAGTGATAAAACAGTGACCTCTGACACCAGTGATGAAGCAGTGACCTCTGACCCCAGTGATAAAGCAGTGACCTCTGACCCCAGGTGAGTGTAAACCTGTAGTGGTGAATTAACTGTTATATGGGAGTCACACACACACTGAATTCACACAGAGAGATGAGATTTCTAGTTGGGCTGCAACTAATGATTATTTTGATTATGGATTTATTTGTTGATTTATTCTTTTAATGAATCAGATGAAAAATACCAAAAATAAAATGAATATGAATTCTTGAAGATACATTTTTTTTTTAATCCACTATTTAAAAAAAAAAATGTTGTTCCACATCATCCATTATTATCAATATTATCAATTAGTTATTGCAGCCCTTATTAAATAAATGAAACGGCAGACAGGAAGAATTATTTCTTTGTGTTTCTCAGGATCTGGAGTCGGAGAGCTATGCAATGCAAAAAGTGTTGAACTAAAACTGAAATGAAACACATTAATTGTACAGAAAATACAAGATTGACAAGATTGTGTAGATTTAGATTTTAATTTATGTTATTTTTTTCTTGATCTTAAATCTGTGCACTTTTGTTTTTCTAGAGTTTATAGAGATGATCAGACTGGAGACCAGGATTCTCCTCAGCCAGTGAATGATGAACTACAGAGAGTCAAACACAGACACAAAGCCAGCATGAAGAACAAGTATGAGAGATTATTTGAGGGACTGAAACTCCAAGAGAATGAAACCCTCCTGAACAGGATCTACACACAGCTCTACATCATAGAGGGAGAGAGAGAAGGAGTGAATGAAGAACATGAGGTTTTACAGATGGAGAAAACAGCCAGAACACAACACTCACAAGACACTCCAATCTACTGCAATGACATCTTTAAAGCCTCTCCTGAACCAGGACGCCAGGAGAAAGAGCAGATCAAGACTGTTCTCACTAAAGGCATCGCTGGAATCGGGAAAACCGTCTCTGTGCAGAAGTTCATTCTGGACTGGGCCGAGGGAAAAGACCATCAGGATGTAGATTTCATGTTTGTGCTTCCATTTCGAGAGCTGAACTTGATCCGAGATCATCAGTACAGTCTTCACAGACTTCTGCTGGACTTTCATCCTGAACTTCAAGATCTGGACTCAAAGATTTATGAGGAGTGTAAAGTTGTGTTCATCTTTGATGGTCTGGATGAAAGCAGAATCACACTGAGGTTTTCAGGCAAAAAGAAAGTTTCTGATGTGACTGAGACTTCATCAGTGGGTGTGTTGATGTCAGAGCTCATGAAAGGAGATCTGCTTCCCTCGGCTCTCATCTGGATCACCTCCAGACCAGCAGCAGCCAATCAGATCCCCTCCAAATACATCCACCGTCTGACAGAGATTCAGGGATTCAATGAGCCTCAGAAGGAGGAATATTTCAGGAAGAGAATCAGTGACGAGCATCAAGCCAGCAGAATCATCTCACACATCAGAAGAGCAAGAAGCCTCCACATCATGTGCCACATACCCGTCTTCTGCTGGATCTCCTCCACTGTGCTTCAGAAGCTCCTGGAAGAAGATCTGAGTGCAGAAATCCCTCAAACTCTGACTGAAATGTACATCCACTTCCTGCTGATTCAGATCAACATGAGGAATCAGAAGTATGAAGAGAGAGATCCAGAGAAACTCCTGCAGTCCAACAGAGAAGTGATTGTGAAACTTGCTAAAGTGGCTTTCCATCAGCTGATGAAGGGCAATGTGATGTTCTATGAGGAGGACCTGATTGAGAGCGGCATAGACGTCACTGACGCCTCAGTGCATTCTGGGATTTGCACTGAGATCTTTAAGGAGGAATCTGTGATTCATCAGAGGAAAGTCTACAGCTTCATTCATCTGAGCGTTCAGGAGTTTCTCGCTGCTTTCTATGTGTTTTACTGCTATTTAATGAAGAACAAGAAACCACTGCAGCTTCTGGATGAATTCTGGTCTGGTGAAGTCTCTCTGTATGATCTACTAACATCAGCAGTAGATAAAGCCCTCAAGAGTAAGAATGGACGGCTGGATCTGTTCCTGCGGTTCCTGCTGGGCGTCTCACTGGAGTCCAATCAGAGACTCTTACAGGATCTACTGACACACACAGAGAACAGCTCAGAGAGCATCAGGAGAACCACACAGTACATTAAACAGAAGATCAAAGATGAGGATTATCTCTCAGCTGATCAATCCATCAATCTGTTCCTCTGTCTGCTGGAAGTGAAAGATCAGACTCTGTCCAGAGAGATTCAGGAGTTTGTGAAATCAGACAAACACTCAGAGGAGAAACTCTCTCCGTCTCACTGCTCAACAATATCCTACATGCTTCAGATCTCAGAGGAGCCGCTGGATGAGCTGAACCCCATGAAATACAACACATCAGCTGAGGGGAGAAGAAGACTGGTACCAGCTGTGGTCAACTGCAGAAAAGCTCTGTGAGTGTTTAATCATTAATAGCTAAAGAATCCTTTTAATAATGCATCTTACATCTTTACAGGGGTCATGACATGGAGTTTTTACTAGTGGTGGGCCGTTATCGGCGTTAAAATGTAAGGAATAATTGACGACAGGCCGTTGAATTATTAGAAAAATAATGCACACCCGAGGTGGTAATGCGGTCACGACGCGAAGCGGAGTACTACAGCTCAGGGCTCGCAAAATCGCCTGCCCGACGTCCCGGGGCTATTGTGTTTTCCAGTCGGGCTACCAAAATGCATAACCGGCCTGCCCGACGGGCTATCTGAAATAGTGTTCGCTTCAGTCTCGTTATAATCAGATCCAGCGCGCTCTTCAACTTCAATCCGCAGCGGCGCCGAGCAGAGCGCACGTCAGAAACAGAGGACGGTGTGTGTGTGTGTGTGTGTGTGTGTGTGTGTGTGTGTGTTCATCTGAGTCTCATTGGTCTGTCACTCATTGGTCTGTGGTGCTCGTCAATGTCAGAATATTTGAGATGACCAATCAAATCAAAGTAGGCGGGCTTTATGTTCACAAGAGCGACTCGACGCTTCAGTTTACGGTCAAGTGTGAGATAAGATGTAAGTAGCTAAACTAAACATTTCATATTTGACAGTTTTTTTAGGTTATGAATGTGAAACGAATGACAAAAATAATCAGGCAAATGAATATACTTTTGTCGAATTTCGCCATTTGGAACTGAAAATAGGCCTATGTAATGTGACTAATTAGTTTACTGTCATTGTGAGGGGACATTAGCATTAACAAAGCCGTTTTCATCATAGGCACAAGATTAATAATGAATGTGTACATGTTGAGAATTAATATACAATTTGTAGGTTGATGGATAAGACACATGCCTTTGGTGTGAGAGACCCGGGTTCGAATCCACTGTGAGACACCAATGTGTCCCTGAGCACGACACTTAACCCCTAGTTGCTCCAGAGGCGTGCGACCTCTGACATATATAGCAATTGTAAGTCGCTTTGGATAAAAGCGTCAGCTAAATGAATAAATGTAAATGTAAATGTAGGACCTCTTTGATTATAAAGCCCTGTCTATGGCCCTGTATTAGGAATAAGATCAATAATGAATGTGTATTGTGTACATATTGTAAATTAATTTAATAAACTTAGTTAGGCTACCTAAGGTTAGCTTTCCTAGTAACTCTCAGTAAATTAATGCATCTGAGAAAATGATTCATAAATCAGCCTATCAGTTTGACCCTTTGTTTACTTTCTTCACTGACAGACAAAAATGAAAAGCCTCTATCAGTCAAAGCTCAGCTTTAGGAGGGGAAGAGACAGAGCAAGAGAAAAACTAAGAGAATAGGAGTGTGATGCTGATGAGGAGAGAAAAATAATCAGCTGCCCACTGACATGGTTTTAAAGCTATTGTTATCCAATTTTTTGTTTTCCAAACATCTTAAAATGCACATATGTAGATCAGAGAAATAAGAATTTTCTCGGGGGTGACCCCGAACCCCCCTAACTAGCATATCTCACACTCGGGACCTCAGTGATGAAAAAACCCTACCATCTGCATGTTAATGAAACAAGTTAATAGTGAGTATTAGAGTATCATCGCCACAGACACAGACTGATTCATGATCCACACTGGTCACACACATTTCAGTTCAGTTAGAACCAGATGCATATTTGTTGATATTTGTGTTTTGAAAAAGTTTTTGATTCATTGTTTTGACTCCTAACCAATATTCTACTTAAAAAATTGTAGTCTTTTTAAATGGGCTAGTAAAATTAATTTCGGGCTACCAAAATCTGAAGAGTGCCTGCCCGAAGGGCTACCAGCGATTTAGAAATTTTGCGAGCCCTGCAGCTACCACACCTCGAAACATTGTTCAGATTCTGTATTTCAAGACGTTTGTAAAGTTTTTGTGATTAAAATGCTCTTGAATCTGTAGGACTACTTTCTTACGCATCTAATCCCATGCCTCCGTTGCTAATTCCAAAACGTCACTTTAGAGTTATTAACGGAGGTTTGAGCCACTGATAGCAGACTAATGCTGGCACACACGACTCTGGCACATTCTCTGACTGTTTTCATCGACTGCAGCAGATTATAAACACAGACTTTGAACACAGACTGAACACGCGTTTGGACATGATCAGTCATCAGATTACATTGATAACCGGCCTTAAAGTGTGTCCTCGGCTTTATGCAGTTATTAGAGAGAGATGTTGCAATAATGAGACAGAAAAGCATGTGCGTCAATATTATTATTTATTTATTCAATTCGTTTTAATTAATTCGTTCATTCTTTTGTTTCTATTATTGACAGATGACAGTAGACTAGCCAATTAAATGAAACAAAAAGCCTTTTAACAAGTAAGGCCTATCAATAAATATTTATTTGTTATATTATCTGCAATAAAAATCTGTGCTGCAGGACTATCCATTTATTTAGCCTATATTCAGTTTAATTTTCTATTGATTATAGATAGGAATATACTTTATTTATTAAAATTAAACTGCATGTTTCCATTGATTGTGAAGCTAGACATTGAAAATGGCAGATCAAGCGCATGGGGCTAAATGCTTTTTCTTGTTATGAATTGTATCCTATTTTCCATTATTACAGTTAACTAGGCGAAGTGATATGGAGCTGTAATGCGGTCGAGACCTGCCTGGAACTACTTTAGCCGTGCATTTCCCTGAAAATAATGCACACCTTAGAACGTTTGTCAACCAATCAGATACAAGCATTCAACGGCCCTGTAGTATAAGCTGCGCTAACGTGAAACTCTTATCGGGCGGTAAAAAAAATATCGCCGTTAATCTATTCTCAAAGTTGGGTTGGGAGCTGGGTCTATACTACGCAAGCTATGATGACTTTCACCTTGATATTTTAGCGCGGATGTATAGCCGAATTGCACTGTAGGGGGCTTCGAACCTGTGTGTATGCCTACTGTGAAATGACCACATCAAACGTGACGTGCTAACATGGATGCAGCTATGAAGCCGCCGGGTTTGCTTCAGGGAAAATTTATTTCTCAGATTCTCAGATCGCTATTCAATTCCCGCTATATGCAGATTTAATGCACGTTACCGAAAGCAGCAGATATGAGCTGCATTTTATTGATCATCAGCTAAAATTTCAAAATCAAAGACCGCAATAAGAGAGAGCGGCAACAGCCCTGGAAGATCATTTCGTTTCTCTACTTTTAATGATGAAGATTGTGTGTTAAGCGTCTGTGACTTACTTTCTCTTTGATTTGCGATAGTTTGCACGTTGGCTTAATGAATAGATGCTCAGCTGCTCATCTGCGGTGATGCGTGTTCAGTAGCGTCGTCATATCTGGCTATAACATTACATATAGCCTATAACACGCTCTCACACATTTATTTTTTTTAGCATTTTTGGGAGAAGTACAATTTACATATGTGGTTTCAACAACCAGATGCATTTACACTTGTCCAGATGGTCTGGAGTGCGGCCCAGACCTCCTCCTGAAGTGGTGTGAGCGATCGGATTCAAATCCGTCTCGAATGCGTTTCGGAGGGCATTTACACCTGGTCTCTTCACGATCTGAGAAAACGCATGAAGTGGCCAGGTGTAAACAGCCTTTTAGTCGTTATTTGGGTAGCACATATTCTGAATGCCTTCGGCAGAATTCAAATGAGCCATTTTAATCAAGATTAATCTAGATTAATTCCAAGATTACAGTGAGATTAATCTAGATTAATTCCAAGATTACAGTGAGATTAATCTAGATTAATTCCAAGATTACAGTGAGATTAATCTAGATTAAAAAAATGAATCTATGCCCACCACTAGTTTTTACATTATTATTATATTCCCTGAGGTTCACTTATACTAGGGGAGCCAAACTCAGTTCCCTAGAGCACAGGTTTCCAAACTCTGGGTCGCCAGGATGATTTAAGGAGAATGCAGTTACATTTAAAATTAAAATAGTAATTTGTTTTCATAAAGTCATAGTCTATAGGGCTGTATAAAAGGAATAAATATGCTAAATATATTTGACTTCAATAATTAACAGATTAACAAAAGAAAAGAAAAGCTGTGTGACAGTATTCTGCTGAGTTTGGTTTATTTCTGTGAAGCGCTCCACAAACTAGTTGACGGGAAGGAAACCGAGACGACAGAAACACATCCTGTTTGTTTATTTTACAAAGCCACAGTGTTCTGGTTTATTGTGAGTGTACACAAATTAATTTAAATACTTAATAGCAGTTTTGAATAGAGATGCGCCGATCCGATACTCACTATCGGCATCCAAATCTGATATTGTGCGTATACTATTCTGTGTTATTGTTAAGCCTCACAAAAGCCACAAAAACATTATAAAGAATCGTCAACTTTTCGTGCACTATATTATAAGTGTTCTAAAGCCACTCCACAGTTTAATGTGATAAAGTGATTTAATGATTAATATTGAAGTCGTTAAACTCAAGTAAGTGCTTCCCTCCGCTGCGGCTGTCAGTCATTCTCCATCCAGCACTCAAACAGCGCGCCGCGTTCGGTTACGCCAGTCAACATGATGAAACTCTCTCCAAGATGATCAATGTTACTATTGTTATACGGGATACGCATAAGCCCTTTGTGCCGCTCTGTATTGGAGCCTTTCATATTATAATACTTTTGTGCAATGAAAGATTATTAATAGATTTTACTTTTATTAGACTTGTAAAATGAGTTTAACAGACTGGTAATGTCAACAAATTCAACATATTGTTAAGCAATTTTTGCAAAAAAAATTAATTAATTTTTCTGAAGGAAAATAAAAATTTCTGCATGATTCTCTAGAATAATTTGGGACCTCTCCTAGCATATTGTATCTCCAGCAGTGGAGAATACCCTCTCAGAAGGGGTAGAATATGCTTGAATGTAAGATGTGTGTAGAACAGATTATTTTTAAAATCGTTTTGAATGATTGATTCATAAAGACTTTACTTGTTTCATTACTGGATGAATTAGCGCTCTAGCAGTTAATAAACAGAACTGCATGCGTCTTGTGGAAGAACATTGTTGCCGGAGCTACTTCTCTCTATTTATGTCTATGACGAGTCACGCAGGTACTGGGCTACTCCGCAGCGGCTGCGATCCGCCAGTCTAAAGTATAGTCCTAGTATAAACGCTTATTGCAGGCTTAACGTAGTAATTCTGGATAAGACAAAAACACGGTTTGAAAAAAAGGCTTTCATGATGCACTCGCTCATTGTATACATTTTGTAAATTCTGAACACAAAAAAGTTATGGACTGTGTCTTTATGAATGTTTTGAAGCATCAGATGTAATCGATACACTCGTTATTTGAAGGCAGCGACTTTCAAAAGGTGATTTACTCTATTTTGGTTGCTACCGTAGACATCAGTTTATACTCGAATTATAAACTTTTAGTACTTCTGTGATCATTTGAATATTTGTAACAGAAATATCAATAGGCTACTGTGTGATTGTAAAGCTGTTTCATATTGACAACTGCTCTCTCTGGGTCAACAACAGCGCAAACAGATTTGAATGTTCAGGGAGGTTTTTGTAATTTAGGAATAAGATCGCGTGGGTGTTTGAATCGAGATCTTTTAAAGATTAACTTAATCGTGCAGCTCTACGCTCGCTCTCTCTCTCTGCGTTGATACCTGACGCAAAACGTATTTGAGTAGCGCGAGGGCTTTTCAGTGCATTCATTACTATTTTAATATGAGGTGAGACGTCGCTATTAAAGGATAAGCTCCCAGCACTTCGCCCACACAGCGCACCAGAACCGTTTTCGGAACCGAAACTTAGGAATTTCGCACGGTTCCAGTATTTTTTCAAAAACACTACCGGTTCTGGATAAGAACCGGTTCTCGGTTCCCAACCCTAATCTTTGCACAAGTTTCTTTGCAAACTCTCTCTGAAAAACTCAAAAACTATTTGTTGATGTGAATGTATTTGCCCATGTGACGTCACAAAACCCACAATATTCTAACAAGCCATTTTTGGAGCTTGGCTGAACACTTTTTTTTTTTTTTTTTTTTTTTGACGTTTTAAGCTGTGAAACTTGCCGGATGTTTCAATGGTACAAAGACCTCTTATGTCAAAAGAATTTAGTAATTTGAATACAAAATTAAATGTTAAAAAAGAGCAAGCGCTTGTGGAAAGGAGAAAGCGGTGTGAACTGCGCTCTCCATGATGACGAGGAAGTATCAGCAAAGAATTAATTGATTTCTAGCCCTTGCATTAGCTTTACTACTAGATAGATATATTTATGGAGATGAGAAATAAAAAGACGTCATTATGTCATTAATATCAGTCCGTCAGTAAAGCAGTTCTAGGCTTATTCTTGGCTGGATAACTCCTAAGGGTTTAAAAAGCCCTCTTAAAATTAAATATGAACGCAGTTTTGGATTAAATAAAAGTACAGTCAAGTCAAATAAAACACGTTTTATCTCCTGTATAGTTTGGTAACACTAGTCAAGTCAAGTCTATTTGTATAGCGCTTTTCACAATACAGATTGTATCAAAGCAGCTTCACAGTATTAAATTAAAATAATTTTTTTATTTTATATATAAGTTTGTTTCTAGTGGAATTTATTGATTGATAAAATCAAATTAAATATCCCCAGAATATCCCCAACTGAGCAAGCCAAGGGCAACAGTGGCAAGGAACCGAAAAACTCCATCAAGTGACCTAATGGTGTCCTAAAACTCCAGGTTTGGGGGGGGGGTGTCCGGGGGTGCAAGATTTTTATTTATTTTTTATAACCCCTTAAACCATGACTTCTGGCAAGTTTTGTGGATAGAGATGGACATTTTGAGACATACAAATTTGACATACCATGACTGGTCACAAACAGGATTAGGACAGGATTATTCATGTTTTTCTTTAGTGTTAATTTTCAGATGTAAGGTAGAAATTTATAGTGGAAAAATGAAACTCTTTCCTCCCTCATCTGCACTACTGATCTTTTTTTTTGTAACACACTTTCGCACTTAGATACATCATCATGTAACCAGTACTTTCATTTATTTTATCCTGTAGATATTTTGAACATTAAAATCCAAATGAAACTTTTCATTAGTTTAAAAGGTGACTAGCTTGCATAGCCTATTTTACTTCACTAACCTCCAGGGACGTGCAAAGAGTTAATCAGGGGCAGGGGCTCAAATGTAAGAAAGACAATTTGCTGTGATTAATCGCATGTCCCCCAAACTTGTAATCATCAATATTTAAATATAGAATCACTAATTAAATTAAACATCACACAAAAAAGGGGGAAAAAAGAAAAATGTCCACACAAATTGGACAGAAAATAGCCCTATATTAAAATATAAAACATCAATATATTATTCTTCATTCAGTTCTATGCAACATACTCAGATTTAATTTAACAGATTTATTTTTTGATTAGTTGTCAAAATAAAGTATAGTCATACAAAGCTCTTATTACCAGAGCATGTGATCAGAGCAGGTAATTTTACCATTGTTGCCCCCATTGCTATACCAGCTCAGCAAACAGAAGTCTACTGAGATATTTCACGTTATTTGAGCGGACTTTGCTTTTCCAGTGCGTGATCGGTAGCCAACATGATTGGAGCATTTGGGCCGTTAAGGAGCAGAACGCGCAGCGCAAACACAGAGCGGAGAGCGCAGTGAGCCGACACACACTCACACACACACACACACACAGAACGGAGAGCGCGGCGCAAACACGGAGCGAAAAAGACCCGCACGTGAAGTTACGAAACAAGCTGCGTGAGAATGAAACCTGATCGCCGAACACGGAAGGGCGGGACGGCATATTTTCCATAGACAGTAAAAAAATGGACACAGCGACCCCATAGACTTAAACGGAGAAAAGTTCGTACCGCTTCTCCTTTCCACAAACGCTTGCTCACTCTCCAGTGGCGTCTGTCGTGGTGTCGTTGTGTCTGTCGCCGCGTCGCTTTTATTATGAGTGCGCTTTCCGCGCGCCCACATTTGAAATATTTGCATGTGAACGGCCCCTTATGACAACGTGTGTAAGTGAATGTCGTGATATTACTGATCATGTGAAGATACCATTCATGAACATTACTTAATGCGTTATCTAATAGGGCTGTGCCATATCATACCGTCCACGATAATACCGGTATAAATTTTTACATGATAAAAAAGCATCATATCGCGATATCACTGATATAGCAAGGCAATGACATATGGCACATTACGTTCCCTAGCACGCACAAAAACAACAGCTGTCTGAGCGCGAGAGCAGCAAGTCAGCCTCCAATGACGATCAAATCAATAATTTAAAAACTTTCTCCAAGACGCAATTTTACCAACCGGGTGAGTGTTCAGCGGCGCCGCGTCTTCTCTCTCTCGCTCTCAAAATGGGCTGCACAAGTCAAGCGTCGATACAACACTCGTGTTTAGCAGTCAGGACATGACGGTTACTTGCATCGTAACTAAAGCTGACCATTTTTACTTCTTTTTAAGTCTTATCAGTTTAAACATTTGCGATTTTAAACTATTCAGTACTCTCGCGCGCTCTGTTTACTCTGCGTGCATACATACAGTAAAGCCGTCTCACAAACAGCTCGCGAGTAACAAAAGTTATTTTTCGCGGATTATATCGCTTTAACGGGGGGAAAACACGCAAAATTGTATCAAAATGCCGGTCATGGTTAGTATATTCATGAACAGTCGGTTATGTCTGAAATAAGCATAAAACGCGTGTGACAGTGTGACAGTCAGTATCATGAAAACAGTAATGGATCCGGGCACTAGCTCTAAAAGTGACAGCAGCCATATGTCTGTCATTAATGTTGTAAGTTAGTCAAAACAACAAAAGATAGCTTTCATTGTAAGGAATCAGAATTAATATCCTATGTATTTAATTTAGTCAGGACTCAGGACTATCAGTGTTATTTTACATTTGATTACCTTATTCAGTTTCTGTAGCATTTCTGAATACTAATGTTAGACCTACCCAAAAACTTTTCTCTTTATTTGTATCTTTATTATTTTATTTATTTTTTTTGCTACTTTTTTCAATTTAATTCAAAGATTGAAATCAAGCTTCCTTGTGTTGTGTAAAATCTTAAAAACAAAATTACCCAATTGTAAAAACACGAGTGAGCAAACATTTAGGTGAGATAAATGTAATAAAAAAAAATTTGTCAACTTTTTTTTCTATATCGTCATAAATATCATTATCGCAAATATTCTTGAAATATCGTGATATCATTTTGAGGCTATATCGCCCACCCCTATTATCTAACATCAACACATTGAGTGAACAATATATTTTTTCAACATTAATTAATGTTTGTGAATGTTATTTAATACAAACACTTGATTGGTCATGTTTGTTCACTTCATTCATTGTGCATTAAATAATGTTAACTTTTGATTTTAAAAATGTATTTTTAAATTAACCCCAAGGAGAATAATTGCGACAGTATATAACTATTGTTTATTGTTAAGTCATTTTATCTAATGTTATCTAACAAATAGAATCTTATTGTAAAGTGTTTTTAATACTACAGTTTCCATATTTGTAACCCTGATTTACACTTTATTATATGTAAATTTAAAATTGATCCAGTCTAATCTGAGATAATATTATCTATGAGAGATAATTTACAGTCTGCCGTTCATAATGTCGATGTGTGTGTGTGTGTGTGTGTGTGTGTGTGTGTGTGTGTGTGTGTGTGTAGGTTGTCTGGCTGTATGGTGACAGAGGAAGGCTGTGGTTATGTGTGTTCAGCTCTGAGTTCAAACCCCTCACACCTGAGAGAGCTGGACCTGACGAGCAATGTCCTGCAGGATTCAGGAGTGAAGATTATTTCTGAAGGACTGAAAAGCCCACACTGTAAGCTGCAGATACTGAGGTATTTAATAACATATAAGAGATTATTTACAGTCTGCCGTTCATAATGTTGATGTGTGTCTGAAGATGGTCTGACTGTGTGTGTCTGTAGGTTGTCTGGCTGTATGGTGACAGAGGAAGGCTGTGGTTATGTGTGTTCAGCTCTGAGTTCAAACCCCTCACACCTGAGAGAGCTGGACCTGACGAACAATGACCTGCAGGATTCAGGAGTGAAGATTATTTCTGAAGGACTGAAGAGCCCACACTGTCAGCTGCAGATTCTGAGGTATTTAAGAATATATAAGAGATTTACCACACCAACACAGAAAAGAATACAAAGGGAAAAGGGAATCTAACCATTATAATATTTTTGGGGAGTGTCAGAAATTAACCCAGTTTTGGCAAGGGATTGAAGGAAATTTGAAAGCTGTTTTTGAGGTGACGATTCCTTGTAATTGTGAATGTTTATATCTGGCTAATATTTCTTTTGATGGGTGGAATAACATCGATAAGAAACTGATGTTAATTCTTCTGGCAGCCAGTAAAAAAGTAATTACAAAGAAATGGCTAAAACCAGAGCCACTTACAGTTGATGATTGGATTGACATATTACACTATATATATATATATATATATATGACCCGTCACGGAAACCATAGACACAAGTCGGCAGCACAACTTTCGAAATGAGAAAGAAGCGTTTTTTTTTTCAAAATTTGTGATTTTCGTTTTTTTGCAGAATCTGTTAGTTGAGATCACGAAGAAGCTTCTCCATGTTTGAGATAGCAGTATTGGTATATTTAAAAGCGTACATTTTGAGTTTGAAATCGGCTTGTTTTTCGGAGATTCTAGCACGCAGTAGGGGCGTGTCATTGTCGGTGTGTATTTCCATACTGAATAAGCCGGCGTGGCTACTTATTATGCAGCGCTCTGGTCGGCTCTATCTGATTTCAAAATTCAATGAAGATGGACGCCAATAACATTACGATGTCCAGCAATCGATTTAAATAGTAGGTTACATGGGGTTTAATTTGTCGTGTAATGAGATGTAGCCTAATACAATGTTGTCAGTGCCAATACATAGATCCGCCGATGGACCTAACGTGTATTGTAATGGTACAGTGGTAGAGCTTTGGCCAGCCGTTACAGAGGTTATGAGTTCGATTCCGCCCTCGTGTAGGTTTTTTATTCTCGTATAGTTTTTTTCTCTCATCAAAACGATTATGTTCATCAGTGGTTGTATATCAAGCAGGGAGACGCAAACGTTTGAATTATTTTGTGATTTCAACAGAACGAATAGAAAGTTTCCACAACGGATTGAAGCGCGCGTCGAGTGAAGACAGTGCGGTGTGTGCGCGAGCCACACGAGAAAACACTGTATCTGATTCTGCGCCACTGATCACAGCGGCAACGAGCACTTTGATCGCTTGATTTAAAAAAACACATTTCAGCGCTTTTTGTTTCATGTTGCACGAGTAGGCTACACCGAAGAAAATTCCTAGTCTGTGAAACCTTTCATTGACAATGGCAATAAAATCAATTCTGATTCTGATTCATAGCCTACTCATACCATATACATATACATATACACTCACCTAAAGGATTATTAGGAACACCTATTCAATTTCTCATTAATGCAATTATCTAATCAACCAATCACATGGCAGTTGCTTCAATGCATTTAGGGGTGTGGTCCTGGTCAAGACAATCTCCTGAACTCCAAACTGAATGTCAGAATGGGAAAGAAAGGTGATTTAAGCAATTATGAGCGTGGCATGGTTGTTGGTGCCAGACGGGCCGGTCTGAGTATTTCACAATCTGCTCAGTTACTGGGATTTTCACGCACAACCATTTCTAGGGTTTATAAAGAATGGTGTGAAAAGGGAAAAACATCCAGTATGCGTCAGTCCTGTGGGCGAAAATGCCTTGTTGATGCTAGAGGTCAGAGGAGAATGGGCCGACTGATTCAAGCTGATAGAAGAGCAACTTTGACTGAAATAACCACTCGTTACAACCGAGGTATGCAGCAAAGCATTTGTGAAGCCACAACACGCACAACCTTGAGGTGGATGGGCTACAACAGCAGAAGACCCCACCGGGTACCACTCATCTCCACTACAAATAGGAAAAAGAGGCTACAATCTGCACGAGCTCACCAAAATTGGACAGTTGAAGACTGGAAAAATGTTGCCTGGTCTGATGAGTCTCGATTTCTGTTGAGACATTCAGATGGTAGAGTCAGAATTTGGCGTAAACAGAATGAGAACATGGATCTATCATGCCTTGTTACCACTGTGCAGGCTGGTGGTGGTGGTGTAATGGTGTGGGGGATGTTTTCTTGGAACATTTTAGGCCCCTTAGTGCCAATTGGGCATCGTTTAAATGCCACAGCCTACCTGAGCATTGTTTCTGACCATGTCCATCCCTTCATGACCACCATGTACCCATCCTCTGATGGCTACTTCCAGCAGGATAATGCACCATGTCACAAAGCTCGAATCATTTCAAATTGGTTTCTTGAACATGACAATGTGAGTTCACTGTACTAAAATAGCCCCCACAGTCACCAGATCTCAACCCAATAGAGCATCTTTGGGATGTGGTGGAACGGGAGCTTCGTGCCCTGGATGTGCATCCCACAAATCTCCATCAACTGCAAGTTGCTATCCTATCAATATGGGCCAACATTTCTAAAGAATGCTTTCAGCACCTTGTTGAATCAATGCCACATAGAATTAAGGCAGTTCTGAAAACACTGTATTAGTATGGTGTTCCTAATAATCTGTAAGGGTAAATGCCTCTGGGTTAATGCGAATTAGCTCAAGGATATAGGGAATTTTAGAAATATTAATAATCATAACTCATGGTCATAATTCATAAATCGCATATGCATTTACTTTATCAATTATAGGAAATGCCTCGTTCTGTAACTGGTCTCGTCATCCGTTATTCGTCCAGCGAATAAATGTAAGACTATCACAGTTAAGAAGAAGTATTCCTGTTTACAAAACTCCAAGAAAGTTTATCTTCTGGCCACGAAGATAAAGCCTTTTTGGGTTTATAAATTAAAACTACTCAAGGTAGTCTATAGCCTAATATAGAGCCTGTAGCTTTATAGATCTTTTGTTTCATTGACTTCATAAAAAGTGGGTTTTCAAACACAGAGACAGTTAAAAGTATAAATGGGTTTATTAATAAAATGGCACACGCTAGAGATTATAAGCTACGAATATAAACGTACGTAAAATGCAAACAATAAAACAAACAAACATTTAAACAAACATGACGTGATCGGAATGAATGACATGAAAGAAAGAAAGAAAGCAAGAAAGAAATAAAGAGATAAGAGATAGAGGGTAACTTAATTCACAGACCTACGAGCTAGACACCAGGAATCAACTGTTAGAGAGAGATCAAAAGATACTTGCAAGTCTGTTCTCTGTTCGGGTGAGGCTGAGACAGGAAGGAAACACGGACAGTGTCCTGTTTCTGTTGCGTCTTCTGGTGTTGCGGGAAGCTTGAAAGGCTCACTTGAATTTAACGTTACCGAGAAAGTTCAGATCGTTTCCCTTTTGGAGGTGAAAGGCACGTATGAGCTTAGTTGCAAAGAACGGCAGCTACGACTCGAACATGTGCTGGTCCGAGGAAAAGGCCTGAGCCTTTCAGATGTTTCTTGAAGCCGGGGCGAAGAGGAGGAGTTCAGGGATGAGAGAGGCCGGAGAAGAGAAGAGAGGGAGAAGTGGGGGTCTCTTCCTTTTAACAGACATCTGTTTACGCCCTGTTTTGTGCCAGAGCGAATCAGCTCTCCTGATATGAAGCGGGAAAAAGTTCTTTGTGTGAAGAAGAAGACGCCTACTTTGACTTTGTCATGTGAGAGATAGAATTCGTATTTCCTCTTTCAGACAAGATACTACCCGTAAGAATACATTTCATTGTAATCTCATACATATATGTAATTCCGTGAGATCACTACGATTAGAATGATACCAGACATGGTGTACAGAACATGGGAATACAGATATGCATTTCTAATGTAGGATTCTGAGCATTTTAAGAGTCAATTGATTTCTTATGATAGAACATAGAAAATCTCAATCTACCATGGAAATTATACACACATAAAAATACATATCAAAAACATGGTTCTTGGATTGCCTGTGTGGAAGTGTATGGAATGTGGGCTTGCAGGGAAAGGATGAGCTGCAGCTTTGGAGCCATAAAAGTTTATGACCAGGTCGAGGTCGTGTTACAAGACACTATTGAGTGATTTTCTTTCAATGAACCTTCAGAATTAAAGATTTTTACTCTTTGCAACCCACACCTCTATTATAAATTTGTAATGAATGGTAAAATGAAATTTTACTATGTGGAAGTCCATATATGGCGATGTGCCTCAGTTGCATCTCGTGGTGGGTTTCTGGTTGGAAGTCCACGAGTGTGTGTGTGTGTGTGTGTGTGTGTGTGTGTGTGTGTGTGTGTGTGTGTGTGTGTGTGTGTAATGTCACGAGGTTGTAAAGTTGGGGGATACGAGTCACATGGGTGTACCAGCCAAACTGGCGCTGGCAAAAAACAAAGACGATGTGTTCGCCATCACATGATTCACTTAATCTGAAAAGCAGATGCCATTGTTGTTACATATTCCCCCTTTTTGTTAGATGAAGTCCGGGATGGACTTTATCGAACAACAAATAGGCACAATGAATGGCAGGTGGATTATGATGGTCAACTAGCAGGTGGTTGCTAGGCTGATGACTCAGCTCAAATGAAGTTGAGGGGGTCGATGGTGTGGGACCCCCTTTTTTTTTTCAGGGTTCGTAGGAAATCACCAGACACGGCTTTGTGAGCTTGGCTGTGGATGCTCACGTCTCGTTTAGTCTGGTACAGGATGAAAGCCAAGACGAGTGTCAGGGCGTGGTCGGTGACCGTGGAGATGCCCATCACCGTGTTAGACTTTCTGAGTGTGAGTCCTGCCTTGGTGATCAGGAGTCGGGGGTGTTCTTCTCTTAATGCGATGCCGGATGCCAGACCTGGTGATGTCCGATTGTGGCTGCTTTCTCGCGAACCACCACAGCATCCTGTTAGAGGCAAAAGAGAGAGAGAGAGGAAGGGAGGAACATTTTCAGTGAAGGTTGTCCTTGGTTGTCAGGACGGTCCTTTTGCTTCGCTGAGGTTGGTATAGGAAAGGTCTGTTCATCAGAGGCCCGCATGACCTTTCTTTGTACACAGCGGAGGTGGCGTAAGCGGCTCTGAGGCGTGCAGTGTAGTTGGTAAAGTTTGTTTGTGCTGTGTAGTCACTGCAATCGTGATGGTGGTATGTATGTGGCGCAGACATTGGTCTGGTTACTCCAGGTCAGGTCAGTGATGACCTTGAAGCAGTAGGTGTCAGTGTTCGTTTTCTGTGTCGGTGTCAGACGCGGCTGCACTGTCTTCATCTGTTGTGTAAGAAGACTCGGGCTCACCAGTGTTCTGGAGAGAGTGGTTGCTGGTTCGAGAATCTTTCTGAGCGCTCGGTCCGACGCTTTGGATGAGCACCGTCACAGTCGTGCTGCCACCTGCTGTCTGGCTCTGAGCAGTGCTCAGAGACGGAGTAAATTGTGTGTGTTCTGACAGTCTTTTCATCCATAGCCCTTTGCTTGGTGTAAGCCTTGTGGGCTAAGTCTGAGTTTTCGAGTATACATGGTTCGTGGGCAGACGAGCACATCAAGATGTTTACTCACGGTGCTATGTAGATTTCGCAGAAACAAAGTTCTAAAGGTTACATCTTCTTCCATATGTGGGGTGTTGGTTGCTCCGAAGTACGTTTGTCGGAGTCGGCCATAGTAGGAGTGTGGGTGTTCAAGTCGGGCCTGTTTGACGTCAAAGGCCGTGATAAACCCTTGGTCTGATTCTGGATCAGAGAATTCACGGATCAAAGCTTGTCGCAGTAGCTTGTAATCTGCTTTGACCGCCTCTGGTTGGCGATCCAGGAAGCTACGCACTTCTCTATTTGCGGTGATTCGTAACAAGTACAACTTGTCCCAAGCTGTCACGTTAGCGACAGTTTGCAGGTGAAAATCAATGTCTTGAAGGTACGCATGAACACTGCAGTCTCCTGCAGAATCTGGATCGAACATAGGAATGTTTCGAGCTAGCTTGTCAAGTTCTCGGGGAGGAGAGCTGTTGCTGGGGCCCCAATCCGTCTGGAGAGGATTCTGACCCTTTACAGCTCCGCCCCCTTCAGCTTTTGGTGTTTGGCTGACAGGCGTGGACTCGCTGGAAGGGGGAAATGGTGTGAGATGTTCTTCCCCTTCCCGGTCACTGTTAAGTCTGTAAGAATGTCTCAGTTCTCTGCGAACAATGTTGAGTTCGTCTCTGAGATCGTGTTTCTGCTGAGTGAGCTGATGGATTTCAGTCTCTGCTCTCTCAAGGAGAGCTTCAGCCCGTTGGAGCCTTTCGTTGAGTTCATTCCGGGTGAGTTCCTCCGACTGCTGTCTTTGGTCTGTGTGCCGATGAAGATCATCTAGGGCATTTTGAAGTCTTTCAACTTCCTGTTGTAGCGTTGTGTCCGTCTCGTCCTCTTCCTCGGTCCGGAAGAGTAGTCGTTCTAGACGGCTCTGTGTGTGTGCTCGGTCCTTCAGGGCCTCTGTGGCTTGGAGCTGTAGTGCGGCTGCCTTCTGCTCCAGGTCGAGGTTGGTCCTTTCGCTGGTCCGGGCCTTGGTGACGAGGCTGAGTGCGAGTTTTCCGAAGATTTTGGCCAGCTGCTCATGGTCGTACTTCTGGGTTGGATCATAGATCTCAAACTGGTCCAGGTACTGTGGGTCAGCGGCATCCTGGGGAACGGCTGTGGTCATTTCTCGCAGCCATGTCTCGAGGTCGTGCCAGCGGACTGCGGGACTGGGTGAGCTCAACATCTTGGCTTACTGGGGTGAGAGAAGCACAACACACACAAAAAGAGACACAATGCAAGTTTGTTTTAGGGTTAATGAGCTATACTCATACGGGCTATGCCGTTTATGAGAATTTAGGGGCTAACTGATGCCGACAGTTAGCGGAGCCAATTTCGTGGGTATGGGAAAAACCCACGCTAAAGATTTTGACAGGCGGTAGCCTGGTGGTCGTCTATCGACGCCGGCTTTGATCGTTACTCTGTTATTCAGCTTTTCCTGGGGTCTCTCTTAGGTTCTGTCTCAAAGTGAAATGAGAGAAACAAATCACAACGGAATGGAGAAAAAGACAAAGTTGAAGATAGGGAAGATCAAAGGAAAACACAACACAAGGAAGTGAATTGGTCTGCAATGAAATGTCACAAACAATAACACGGGGAGCGTTATTTAAAATAAAGGGGCCTAAGCCTATTAAAACTGCTAGAGTTCCTGATAGGACCAGGAGATGCGTGGATTATCGGGACAGGACCTCGGAAGGAGGTGTGTCTTAGAGAGAAAAAAGGTGGGCCAAACACCTAAAATATACCTGAAGGAATATCTAGTATTCTGTGGTTCATAATAAGTGGATGGGTTCTATCACATTTTAGTTTACCTGGGGTGAATAGAGGTCATCCAGGCGGAAACCAGCGGGCGCGGTCAGACCCTCCGACGGTTCCAACACCAGACGGAGCGCAGTGTCAGTAACGTCGGACAGATGATCCCCGCCCACCGGAAACCAACCAGTGATGACGTCTCAATCACCACAGTGCACTGACTGAGTCCTGCCAATAGATACACAATAAGGGATTAAGAGGTTAGACTTAAAGTAAATTAAGGCTTTCTGGTTTCATCAAATTGAGTAACCATGTATGCAGGAGTCAGAGGCAAAGGCTTTACTAAAATAATGATACAACAAAAGGAAATTATGATAACTGATGGTAGTTATCAGAATAACCTACCCCCCTTAAAGAGACTGGAGAAAGAAGGAAGAGAAAAAAAAAATTGTCAATGAAATACAATTTAAATAAACAACACAGGTTAGAGACGCAGGCAGAGGGATAGGCCTCGGCAGTGGGTTTGTGCCACAAAGGTGAGGGACGTGTTTCCTCTGAGTGGTCCACCTGGTTGAGTAGACACAATTTGAATTAAAATGCAAACTTGTTTGAATTAAAATTCAAACAAGCATGCAAGGAGAGGTCCAAAATAATTATAATAAGGAAGGAAAGAAAATTAGAATGATAACAGGGGAGTATCAATACTAAAAATAATCAAAACTGAAATTCAGAATGACTTCCTATAATCCTTACAATACACTGAAGTTATTAGTATTGATTATAAGATAATCAAACGAGAAGGGTAGCAATGTTGAGACACTTCAATGAGACTTGGGGGTGAAACAGATATTGATGAGTCGACCCACGATGGCCACACGGTGGCGTGCTTCTTCCTGGGTGGACTTATCAATGAACTGAGTGAATCAAATCTAAGTTTTTAATTCGAAAAGTTTTCTTTTTTTTCCGAACTTAACTTAAAGTGTGACAGTCAAAAATAGAAAAGAGAATTGTCTAACTCCAAATAATATCAGCATAAGCTAAGCTTTGGATGCAGGTAATTATTTGAGAGCTAGAGCATTTATTCTATAATCGGGGAAAAAGAAGAGGGAATTAATGCAGGAGAGACAAAAACTGAAAGCAGGTATTATCTGAAACGCCCACCAGATGGCGTAATTTATCCAGGTCGAGGTAATTTATTAATCAAAATAGCACTTTATGATAATGCATAGGTTTACAAAATTGGATCGCGAGGCCAATTTTTGACCAGGAGTTAATCGTTAACGTATTGTATATAATAAGGCCTATTACGACTGAAAACTGAAGCACTGTTCAGATCAGATTTACGTCTTCGTACTAAAAGAGATTCCTTCGTCTTTATTTAGTAGGTTTAAATCATATTACATGTACTAACTGTAAAGAGTTTTGCTTCGTCTTTACAGAGACAAATGTAATGTCCTGAACTGCAGTTTTAGCACTTAACAGTGGTAACAAAATGCTTAGACATTTTTGAAACTGTTTGAGCTGAGCTGGCTTTGTGCCTAACGTCAGCTGAGTGAGTTCGCTTTAGCCACTTACCTCACAATTCAAAACGCGCGTATAGCCTACAATTATTAATACCAATAATACACATTCAACTGAAACTGAATTTGTTCCACCACAATAATGAAGTTTGAAACTGCCTAAAATGTCTCCACCAAAAATGTAAGGGTAAATGCCTCTGGGTTAATGCGAATTAGCTCAAGGATATAGGGAATTTTAGAAATATTAATAATCATAACTCATGGTCATAATTCATAAATCGCATATGCATTTACTTTATCAATTATAGGAAATGCCTCGTTCTGTAACTGGTCTCGTCATCCGTTATTCGTCCAGCGAATAAATGTAAGACTATCACAGTTAAGAAGAAGTATTCCTGTTTACAAAACTCCAAGAAAGTTTATCTTCTGGCCACGAAGATAAAGCCTTTTTGGGTTTATAAATTAAAACTACTCAAGGTAGTCTATAGCCTAATATAGAGCCTGTAGTTTTATAGATCTTTTGTTTCATTGACTTCATAAAAAGTGGGTTTTCAAACACAGAGACAGTTAAAAGTATAAATGGGTTTATTAATAAAATGGCACACGCTAGAGATTATAAGCTACGAATATAAACGTACGTAAAATGCAAACAATAAAACAAACAAACATTTAAACAAACATGACGTGATCGGAATGAATGACATGAAAGAAAGAAAGCAAGAAAGAAATAAAGAGATAAGAGATAGAGGGTAACTTAATTCACAGACCTACGAGCTAGACACCAGGAATCAACTGTTAGAGAGAGATCAAAAGATACTTGCAAGTCTGTTCTCTGTTCGGGTGAGGCTGAGACAGGAAGGAAACACGGACAGTGTCCTGTTTCTGTTGCATCTTCTGGTGTTGCGGGAAGCTTGAAAGGCTCACTTGAATTTAACGTTACCGAGAAAGTTCAGATCGTTTCCCTTTTGGAGGGGAAAGGCACGTATGAGCTTAGTTGCAAAGAACGGCAGCTACGACTCGAACATGTGCTGGTCCGAGGAGAAGGCCTGAGCCTTTCAGATGTTTCTTGAAGCCGGGGAGAAGAGGAGGAGTTCAGGGATGAGAGAGGCCGGAGAAGAGAAGAGAGGGAGAAGTGGGGGTCTCTTCCTTTTAACAGACATCTGTTTACGCCCTGTTTTGTGCCAGAGCGAATCAGCTCTCCTGATATGAAGCGGGAAAAAGTTCTTTGTGTGAAGAAGACGCCTACTTTGACTTTGTCATGTGAGAGATAGAATTCGTATTTCCTCTTTCAGACAAGATACTACCCGTAAGAATACATTTCATTGTAATCTCATACATATATGTAATTCCGTGAGATCACTACGATTAGAATGATACCAGACATGGTGTACAGAACATGGGAATACAGATATGCATTTCTAATGTAGGATTCTGAGCATTTTAAGAGTCAATTGATTTCTTATGATAGAACAAAGAAAATCTCAATCTACCATGGAAATTATACACACATAAAAATACATATCAAAAACATGGTTCTTGGATTGCCTGTGTGGAAGTGTATGGAATGTGGGCTTGCAGGGAAAGGATGAGCTGCAGCTTTGGAGCCATAAAAGTTTATGACCAGGTCGAGGTCGTGTTACAAGACACTATTGAGTGATTTTCTTTCAATGAACCTTCAGAATTAAAGATTTTACTCTTAGCAACCCACACCTCTATTATAAATTTGTAATGAATGGTAAAATGAAATTTTACTATGTGGAAGTCCATATATGGCGATGTGCCTCAGTTGCATCTCGTGGTGGGTTTCTGGTTGGAAGTCCACGAGTGTGTGTGTGTGTGTGTGTGTGTGTGTAATGTCACGAGGTTGTAAAGTTGGGGGATACGAGTCACATGGGTGTACCAGCCAAACTGGCGCTGGCAAATTGGTCCTCGTGGGGCAATTATTAACCAGCGCTGTCTTCCCGAGGACAAAGACGATGTGTTCGCCATCACATGATTCACTTAATCTGAAAAGCAGATGCCATTGTTGTTACATATTCTTTAGGTGAGTGTACATATACATACATATATATACAGTATATATGTGTATATATATATATATATATATATATATATATATATATTACATAGCACATCCTGTTTTTGATTTGAACATTGTCTAGAGTTTATCTTATTTTTTATTCAGTGTACACAAAAGTTGCCTATACAGTTTTATCGGTAGATGCTAAGAGACATTTATTTATATATTACCTGTTTGCAACCTTTTTTTTTTCTTTGATGGCACATTTTCCTGACCTTTCTGCTCCCCCCTGTGCTTTACAGCTTTACAGGGGGAGCTTTACAGGGGGTATGGCTTATCTAAATGAGATGTAAATGAGCCTCTATTGTCACTCCCAGCAGGAGAGAGAGGTGAGAACTGCACAATCTTCAGAGGCTGTTTTCTCCCCTTTGAGCTTTTTTGAGTGTCTACCTTCAAATGGCCACAACTTCTCCAAATATTATCAGATTTCCATGTGTTACACATCGTTGGAAAGCTTGGAGACTACACTTTCAGAATATGAATAACTCAAAATGCCCCAGAACCGACTTGTGTCCCTACTTTCCGTGATCGGTCACATATATATGCGTGTGATGGAAAAGATTTCCTTTTCCTTGAGAGCCCAGATAGAATACATTTGTTCAATATGGTAAAAAATGATTGATTATATAAAACCAATTCGCACTGACATTTTTTGAAGCATAAATGGTCTGTAAGGTAATGTTTTTTTTATAATTATAAGTAATAGCTCCCCTTGTTCTTGTGTAAAACACAAAACATCTGTATAAGCTTGAGTATTTCATTTCCATGACCATTGGTAGACATGATGGGTTATAATGCTGTCTCTGTATTGACGTATATGTTTTTGTTTTATTGTAAAGAAGCATTTCTGCTTTGATAAATGTATATATTTGTCCGCTGAAATTGAAAAAAGAACATATAAGAGATTATTTACAATGTGGGATTACAAATTTAAGAATATGTTTAAGATCTGCTGATCCTACTTCCTTACATAACATCACATGAAAAACTAAGGTGAACTACACTGTATTGGGCAGTCAAGGTGAACATGATGGCATCAATTTACTGATTAGAAGTCAGCTGTCTAAACATTGTAATAGTCAGGGGTTTTGTTAGTCTTGGATCTTCCAACTAAGAGTTGAACTGTGTGTGAATGTTTACCTAGTCTTAGTTCCCGTGACCATTTGTGTTTATACCATTTGGGGAAGTCAGTTGGGGGTAATTGCCTCTATTGTCTTTAGATGATTAGATTTAGTGATCATCTCTAAGGCTGTGTGTAAGGTCAGCACCTTTAAGGACAGCCCACTGAAATGCCTATAAGACAATATGTAAAGTTACATTAGTCAGACTAGTTGGAAGACCTGCAGCACGCTCAATAAAGAATAACTTCTACTTGAACGAGATCCCAAACGTCTCCTGGTTTTGCTTCGATGAAGGAATAAAAGTTTTCAACAACAGTCTGCCAGTCATGTGAGTTTTTGTTGGTGATCTGACTGTGTGTGTCTGAAGATGGTCTGACTGTGTGTGTGTGTAGGTTGTCTGGCTGTATGGTGACAGAGGAAGGCTGTGGTTATGTGTCTTCAGCTCTGAGTTCAAACCCCTCACACCTGAGAGAGCTGGACCTGACGAACAATGACCTGCAGGATTCAGGAGTGAAGATTATTTCTGAAGGACTGAAGAGCCCACAGTGTAAGCTGCAGATTCTGAGGTATTTAATAATATATAAGAGATTATTTACAGTCTGCTGGTCATAATGTTGATGTGTGTCTGAAGATGGTCTGACTGTGTGTCTGTAGGTTGTCTGGCTGTATGGTGACAGAGGAAGGCTGTGGTTATGTGTGTTCAGCTCTGAGTTTAAACCCATCACACCTGAGAGAGCTGGACCTGAGCTACAATCACCCAGGAGTCAAGCTGCTCTCTGGCAAACTGAACGATCCAAACTGCTCATTGCAGATACTCAAGTATGTGGGACAAGCAAGCCTCATTTACACTGCAGGTCCTGATGCCCAAATCTGATTTGTTGCCTATATGACCGTCCATTTACACGTTCTTGCCCCATATCCGATTCATGTGTTTACATTTGACATACTATCTGAAACGTTGCGCATGCTTAAAGGGGGTTCTTGCACAGATGGACAAACATGAAATGTGCTTGATGCTAGCTTTGCAATATACCGTATTTTCCGGACTATAAGTCGCACTTTTTTTAATAGTTTGGCTGGTCCTGTGACTTATAGTCAGGTGCGACTTGTATATCAAAATTAAGTCATACTGACTGACATGAACCAAGAGAAAACATTACCGTCTACAGCCGCGAGAGTACAGATGCTGCTTCTGTAGCCTAGCCCTGACAAAATTACTGAAAACAACTGAAAAACTGTTAACTGAAACATTAACCTAAAGACAACTGATAAAGACTGAACACAAACAAAATGCCCCCAAAAAGAAAAAAATCTCCATGTTTTCGGTGCTGATGCGATGGTGACGCGTTCATGTAACATGTAAGGGTGGCTCTGCCAATAAAGCTCCTAAAAGCTGTCACAAAGAACCAGCAAAAGTAATGATTATGAATATGTCAAATATAGCAAGGAGACATTTTAATTGTTTATTAATAAACAAGTGTTTTCTGTGTCAGTGTCGGCTGCAAAGATGAAGTTGACGATGCTGACTTGCGATCTTCGCAGTAGTAAAGGCGCCAGAGAGAAATACACATTTCATACAGATTACATAAGCAGAGAGCAGAGCAGTCTTATTTCTTTTTTTTTTAATTGTTCTGTTTAAAAGTAGACATTTCAAGCTTTCTGTATATGTCTCAGGTCTGTGAGGCAAGTAGGCCACCGTATATGCTGAGTTTCGGTTCATTTATGAGATGAGCTCCAGTTCACGTGCCGGTGCCTCCGTGTCGGGATTATCTATTGTCTACTATATTCTTATTTATTAAATCCAGCCAATTGGTTGATGAAACAGATCAAAATTAAGATACAATTAATACAAAATGAAATTAAATTAAGCATACCATTGGCTAACATGTAATTTTGCTGTATTCAGCACAGACTCTGCTACAATAATATGTGAGCAAAATGGATGTACATGTTTGCATTTTATAGAAAAAAATATTATGCCTGGTTAGTACGTTTTGGGAAAAGCATTGTTACCGCAATAAGGCCATTTAACACACACTGAATAGCTGTCCACGAGACTTTTGAATGACTATTCTTGTAGGCTAGAATTTTTTCTACAAAATGATGTGGAAATCATTCTGATCACTCTTTCACAAACAGCAATATAATGATTTTAATTTTGCATGTCAGTTTTTGTGTCAGCACTGCTGTATGCATGGGCCATGAATATTAATGTGATTCACACCAGGGGTGTGACTAAAGACACTCCCCCAATGGCTAATGGCCTATCAAGGTGCTGTGAGGCAGCCTGAACAAAGAATGAGGAACTGATGAATGATTCACTGATGAATAATTACAAAAAGAACAGCATTTATTCAAAATAGAAATCTTTCCCAACAATGGAGAAGAAAGAAAGAAAAAGAGACCAAACTTTTTTTTTTGTATAAAAAATAAATAAAAATTATTCAAAGAATCCTGAAAAAAACTATGACAGGTTATAAAAAAATATATTAAACAGCACAACGGTTTCCAACATTGATTTAAAAAAATAAAATACCTGTGTGTGCTTTGCATGCCACCATTCTTTCATCCACAGATAAGTTTCTTTTAGGATGATAGATGGCTTTACAAGCATGACGAATAGTGTCCATGAGAGGTTTGACCCTGAAAAGACGGTCATGTTCAGCTGTGCCCCTCTTTCTGTCATTATCCATATCTGCATCTGGGTGACTCATGTGCACATTCCATGAAATGGTGCGGTATCTGTCCCGGGACATAACTGTAGCTGGAAACGGTACGGAGAAAAAAAATGTTTGAATAGACTCATGGGTGAATGTGAGTCACAGAGCTCAGTTGTGGTCCAGTTTCCCGTGCAGGACGGAGTCGCACAGTCTGTGGAACCATGTCAACATCAGTCTCTGTTTTCCATGCCAGAGTGGACTGCCTGTTGCTTGCCTGCTGGTTAGCCTTCGCTCTCTTCAGGACAGGTGCTTGGACATGTTCATTGTCACATCTGTAAAAACAAAACACAAAAAAAAAAAAACATGTGAGCACGCAGATAACACAATTAAAGAAATTACTAATGGCCATGGATAAAAAAAGACAACGGTTTGTGTCATTTCACACAAGAATAGGCAGGCTACTTTTATAATATGATGATGTAAACACAATTAGGCTTCATTTCATCTGTAAAATATTACGTCTATGCACTTACTCAGTATGATTCTCCATCGCACTGAGAACTGAACGACACCTGTGTTCCCCTCTGCGGTGCTGGAGAAGGAGAGCTTGATGCAGACACATTCCTAAACAACAACAACAAAATACAACTGTTAGCATACATTATTCAAAGTAAACTGATGAGCAATTGATGGTTATGGACGCACAATGTTGATTGATGATGGGCCATAGGACGGAGAAATATCTATTTATGAGCCATAGACCGCGTCACCGCGAGTGTCTGTTGATGGGCCATAAAGACCGCACGCATTTAGTGACGCACGCAATGAACGGATCGTTCGTGAACGACACATCACTCCATTTCAAACATTTACACCTGTATTCACAAACATCTGTGCATAAGGCAGTGTTGAAGCATGATAAACAGTGTCATAGGCTGACCAAAACCGAACATTTATATAAAAATATCATGTATTTAGACAGTATCACATATTTTACCAGAGGCTGAAATATATTTGCACTAAATCACATTATATAACCTAGTCACTAGGCCTATTTTCAGTTCAAACTGGCGAAATTAGACAAAAGTTTATTAGTTTGCCTGATTATTTGTGTCATTCGTTTAACATTTATGACCTAAAAAAACTGTCAAGAATAACATCGTGCACACCTGTCAGTTTTCAGAGAAGTGTAAGTTTACACGAACCCGTGTCTATGCCGTCAAGAGCAGTGTAACGAGAAGCTCACGCTCACCTTAGCCAATCAGAATCCCCAAAATAGTCACATACTGTGACGTCGGCTCCCTAAGACTCAGTTTTTCTCAGTTTACATGCAAACGAAGTTTTCCAAAATCTCCACACACACACACACACACTCCACTCTGGCCGGAGTTTTTAGAAAGAATCGTTTTCAGACGCGAATTCTCCGTTTGTGTGTAAACGAAGGGAAATGTCTCAGTATTTCTAAATAACCATGTTCCAAGGTGCATAACCTTTTTATTGCACAATTTACAAATTGCCTCGTCAGTATTTACCGCCTCTCCCTTCTCATTCGGTTGGAACCAGAAATATTGCCAAACTGCAACCACACATAAGCATTTTTTAGGCAATAAATAAATTATATATATTATAGGCTATATAAGTGCCGGTAATGACGGTATTGAAACTGATACCGGTGCTATTTTAAGATCCCGCGGTATCCGATATTACCGAAATACCGCCCAACCCTAATGGTAAAGTGAAAATCAAACACCTTGGAAATTAAAGGTATGTACAATGTTTTTAGGAATGGCACAAAGGTCTCTGTCTTTGGATCATTGGTTTCAATAAGTGCTTTTTTGGCATTTGTTGTGTATCTTTGGATTATGTTGTGTTGTAAATAAATCCAAACAATCTAAAAGCCATTCTTTTTTAAATCTCCTCATTTACAGTATTGTGCAAGGTTGCTCAGAATGAGAGGGCCTGATAGCTCCTAATAGGGCCGTTAGGGGAGGGTCTTTGTCTTTCTCAGGTGAGAAAAGCTTACATATTAATGAGCTCCCGCATAAAGCTTTTTCACACAAAACATGTCGTAAAATTTTTAAATCAATATATTGTCTTATCTGAATGAGCAGTCAGGGTGATTTTCACATAGTTTTAGAGCAAATATTCTAGGCTACGTCATACAATTTTCAAAAGTCTTAGGAAGAAATAATCAGTAGGGGTTTCATGAGCTTATTTCAGTGAGAATCTTTTTTTTGTATTTTCACAAACCACACATAAATGTCATTATCTCAAAACTACAAACTTTTACACACATGCTGCTGATATATTATTGTAGCAGAGTTTGTGCTGAATACTGTGTAATTAGACTTTAGCCATGAAAATGTCACAAGTAACAGAAATAACCAGAAATGTCAGAGCATGTCAGAACACCTCCAGGGCCCAGAAAACAGCTCAGACCTCAGAGGGTTAATAGGCTAGATCTTGTTATTTCCAGGTATAGTGAGGAAAAAAAAAAGATAATCATTTTTGGATCTGAGTCTGACTCAGAGTATTTCAGCATGTCAGCGGGAAATTTACAGACACACATTATCCTCTCATGCCGTTACACATGCAGCATTTCGACTAGCCTACTTCTCCACGAGACGAGAACACGTTTTAATAATTTCTTGGGTCAAGAAAGAGTCGGAGTTTGCGTTATATCTGATATATATGAGTCCTATCAGTGCTCTCTCTGTCCTCCTACACTTTACATATGCGCACTTCAATAAGCCCAAAGAACGCAGATTAATGCTGGATTTTGAATGCCGGGAGAAACCAGATTAAGGGGCAAACATCTAAAAGTCGATGCATTGTCAGTTTATTCAGCA